>NC_058415.1:66461946-66563112 GCF_002201575.2 Neomonachus schauinslandi
TATGATCCAGCAATTGCACTACTGGGTATTTACCCCAAAGATACAAAAGTAGGGATCCGAAGGGGTACGTGCACCCCGATGTTTATAGCAGCAATGTCCACAATAGCCAAACTGTGGAAAGAGCCAAGATGTCCATCGACAGATGAATGGATAAAGAAGAAGTGGTATATATATACAATGGAATATTATGCAGCCATCAAAAGGAATGAGATCTTGCCATTTGCAACGACGTGGATGGAACTGGAGGGTATTATGTTGAGTGAAATAAGTCAAACAGAGAAAGACATGTATCATATGACCTCACTGATATGAGGAATTCTTAATCTCAGGAAACAAACTGAGGGTTGCTGGAGTGGGGGGTGGGGTGGGAAGGATGGGGTGACTGGGTGATAGACACTGGGGAGGGTATGTGCTCTGGTAAGTGCTGTGAATTGTGCAAGACTGTTGAATCTCAGATCTGTACCTCTGAAACAAATAATGCAATATATGTTAAGAAAAAAAAAAAAGAAGAAGAAGAAGGTAGCGGGAGGAGAAGAATGAAGTGGGGGATATCGGAGGGGTAGACGAACCCTGAGAGACGATGGACTCTGAAAAACAAACAGGGTTCTAGAGGGGAGGGGGGTGGGAGGATGGGTTAGCCTGGTGGTGGGTATTGAGGAGGGCACATTCTGCATGGAGCACTGGGTGTTATGCACAAACAATGAATCATGGAACACTTCATCTAAAACTAATGATGTAATGTATGGGGATTAACATAAGAATAAAAAAAAAAACTAATTTTGAGTTGAATTTTCATCACTTACAATCATATAGTCTTAACTAAAGCATTTCTTTGTACTCCCTCTTTCCACTCATATTTTTGAGGCTAAATACTGAGGATATGTTCCCTAAGTGGTCCCAAGTTCTCCAGCCTTCAGGGGCTCTCTCCTTCCTTTAACAACTAAATAATCTAATTTCTATTCTGTGTGCCGACAGGCATTCCAGTCACCTACCCAATAATTTCTGAGGAGTGTTTACATTTTCCTAGTTTGTGGTTTTCATTTTATGTCAGACTATTCCAAATTTCTTTATCATTCCTCTCTGATAATTTTGCATACCTCTGTGTTTTTTAAGCTTTCAACAATACATTTTGCCCACAAAGAATAAATATAAATCTCCTAAATACCCACATTCAAAAGACCACTGTTTAACACCTTTATTTAGGCTTGAAAATAACATAAAGGGACCATGATCACTATGAAAAATAAATCAGTATTAAATATTACTGTTCTTGGTATCTATTAGCCATCCCCCTTCACATGGGCCCTCTAAAGTCCATTTTCGTCTTTAGCTTCTGTCCTGCTACAAGATTGATAGTTTCTATTCATTTCCTTCCTCCATAAGAATCAGCACTTCTCTCAATAAAAATGAATGGATATGTAACTCAAAGCACTCCTCAGCATGGTCCTTCTCAAAATGGAGAGTGAGCTTACCCCAAAAGCAGACTGCAGCTTCTACTCTTAGAGCTACAGGAAAGAACTTCAGGAAATTTTTTTAAAAACAGTGCTTCCTCACCAGCAATGATTTAGAAATACTGAAGCCCAATATACAACCACCTGAATGATATGTTCTGTTTGTGAAAATACATCAATACACTTCCAATAAAAAGCCAAAGAAAGAAAGAATCCAACCATTGCCTGCCCTCTATTATTAGCATTAGAAGTATTATTACAACCTGGAATCCACATAGTTCATTCTTAACAAAGAAACAGAATCCAACAATCTAAAGGTGATGGGTATTAAAGAGGGCACATACTGAATGGAGCACTGGGTGTTATACGCAAACAATGAATCATGGAACACTACATCAAAAACTAATGATGTAATGTATGGTGATTAACATAACATAATAAAAAAATAAAATAAAATGCTTACCAAAAAAAAAGGCAGCAGAACCTGTGAGTTATTTGTCTTACTAGTCCCACAAATATTTTTTTTTAAAGATTTTATTTATTTTTTAGAGAGCGAGCGAGAGAGAAACAGCATGAGAGGGGCGAGGGTCAGAGGGAGAAGCAGGCTCCCCGCTGAGCCGGGAGCCCAATGTGGGACTCGATCCCAGGACCCTGGGATCATGACCTGAGCCGAAGGCAGACGCTTAACCATCTGAGCCACCCAGGCGCCCTAGTCCCACAAATATTAACAGAGTGGGCTTCAATCAATACACTGATAATTTGGATTTTGCTTTTTGTATAAAGTCTATTAGTTTTTAAAATAGAGTTTTCATACAATATGGGCAGTATACTGTTATATGTGACACATACAACTAACAATAATCCTGGTTAAAATAATATTCCATCTGTCATATATATGGTTTTGTTCATTCTAGGCATCAGAAGTTTGATTGTAATAAATCACATAGAGTCCATGTAACCACTGTACATACATATAATTCCTTAATTAGTTTAATGAGCTTATAGCTTGATAATGACAAAAATTAAAAGATACTGATATACAGAATACTGACTCCTACATATGTCCTGAGATCTAATCTAATAAGCATTTCAAATATAGTATGTCCAAAACAGAAATCTTGGTTTTTCCCATCCCCAAACTATTTCTCCTCATCCTCCCCATCTCAGGAACTGGCAATGCCATACACTCACATCCAATCCACCACCAAATCCTACCAACTCTATCTTCAAAATTTACTCTGAATGTGACCACATCTATTGCTACCACTCTAGTTCAAACTACCATCATCTCATCTAAGCTACTACAGTGGTTTTCTGAATCACATCCCTGTTCTACTTTGGTTTTCCTACAATCTATTCTCTGCACAGCAGCCACAGTGTTGTTTCTAGAAAAGTATATACTGAAGTTCTAGAACAGGTAAAAATTAATCAGTGGTATTTTTAAAATCAGAACAGTGGCTGCCTATGTGGGAGAGGGATTAAGCTGAGTATCTACTGGGTCGGGGCATGAGAGAACTTTTCTAAGGTTATGTTTATGTTCTATGTCTTGATAGGAATTTGAGTGACAGGCATGCATATGTCAAAACTATGAATATCACATTAATCATTATATCATGATTTTAATGTATGTAAATTTTAAATTAAAAGAGAACTGTAAACACATATAAGTTTAAACTCTAGCTAATGATACACGTACTGAAGTATTTAAGGAAAAAGGTAATGACGTCTACAGTTTATTCTGAAAGGCATCCAAAAATGACACTGATTTAATGGGGGAACAGAAAGATGAACAGACACTTAGATATTAGGTTTATTAACACTTAGATTTATTAACAAATTTAATAAAATGTTGGTGGTAAAATCTAGTTAGTAAATGTATGATGTTCAAAGTAAAATTGTTTCAGTTTTGCTTTATGTTTGAAATTTTTCATAATTCAATGGTGGAAAAAAATTATACAAAGCCTGTTAGAATACAGCTCTTGAATACATGTATCAGTGAATGAGGCAAGGGTAGAAACTGGATAAAAAATAATACTATTATAGGGGCACTCGGGTGGCTCAGTCATTAAGCGTCTGCCTTCGGCTCAGGTCACGATCCCAGGGTCCTGGGATCAAGCCCCGCATCGGGCTCCTTGCTCCGCGGGAAGCCTGCTTCTCCCTCTCCCACTCCCCCTGCTTGTGTTCCCTCTCTCGCTGTCTCTGTCTTTGTCAAATAAATAAATAAAATCTTAAAAAAAAAATAGTACTATTATAAATTCTCTTAAAATTAATGTAGGAAAAAGTTCCACTATTTTAAAAAGGCAAAACTTTTAGTAAGTTATTTACAACTATTACAAGAGAGAAATTAAAAATAAATTTTAATGGTCTCTCTGAAATTTAATTTTCCATACTGAACTGAACTCTTAGGGTTTCAGTTGCAATTCTTGGGGGATGGATGCAAGGAGAGGAGAAAGAAAGGGAAGAAAAGAAATATATCAGAAGATTTACCAGAATGAGGCCCTAAGGCAATAAGGAAAAAGGAAACAGCAAACATTTCTGGCATGATGTGTTACTGCCATATTCCTTCATGTGTTTTTGGCTATTTCTGAGGGGACTACTAATTCCTTGAGAACGTCAGATTGCACAGACCTTAGCAAAAGAAATTTAGTTCTTTCTACACTATTTATTCTGCAATTATACCTTTTCAATATGATTAAGGCCTTAAAGTTTTAAATGCCATTCCTATATATTCCTATATATTCACCTAATAATCACCTATATATCTTGTAACATCACTATTCTTTTTTTTTTTTAAGATTTTATTTATTTGACAGAGAGAGACACAGCGAGAGAGGGAACACAAGCAGGGGGAGCGCGAAAGGGAGAAGCAGGCTTCCCGCGGAGCAAGGAGCCTGATGCGGGGCTCGATCCCAGGACCCTGGGATCACGACCTGAGCTGAAGGCAGACGCTTAACGACTGAGCCACCCAGGAGCCCGTAACATCACTATTCTTAAAATGATCAAGGTACATAATCACTCACATTTCCCAGGGTATTTTTTTGAAATGGAACTTTACTAAAAATTAAGAAGTTGAAGTTCATTCAAACAATGACAAACTATTTCTTTTCTATGCTGCTCATATTCATACCAGATCTGAGACAAACATTGACCATAAATGTGAGGTACTGTATGTTAAAGACAACATATATTAATAGTGGTTGTATTATAATAATGATTCTGGTGATTACTGAATATAAATGTTAATGTGTATGCTATAATGCATAAGATTATTTAAAAATGGAAAATTAGACATAACTCAATGTAATACACACTATTGGTATTAGTGATAAAAGGAATATTGAAAATAATGTTATACTTCTCAACAAAAGGTTTAAATTTCATAGCATTTTGAAAGATAGTGTAAGTGCACAAGTCAGTGCCTGAACAAATGAAAGAAACTACTGAAGTGAACCAGTTAAAACAACTACAAGGACTATGTATCATACTGATCTTGGTTCAGAATGAAATTATGTTTTCATAAAGAAATAAATGCCTGTAAATTTAGATGTCTTTGTGTTTAATGTCCTTAATTTTTCATACAGTACATTAAAATTCAGGAACATAAGCCAAAAAACTTAAAAACTTCCAGTGAAAAAGAGACAAATACCAAAATAATTATATAAAGGCACAAGGCAAAATAGATTTTAAGGGAGTACTTGTATTGCTTCTCGGCCTTTTGGCTAAGATCATGTGTAAGGGAGTACTTGTGCTCTATATTTCTTAGGTTTATACTAGCCTAGGAAATTTTACATTTTAAAACTACTTGTCTTACTATAATGGTGAAATCATTAGAAGTCCTAAGAATGTTCAGATGTATACAGTGTGTGCAAAACTGCATTATGTTTCAGTAGGTATGACATTAGTATTTGCCTTAAATTCCTTCTCTAAGATGTCAAATTAGGAAATCCAAAATGTCCTTTTTTCTTTTCACAGTACAAAAAGAGAAATGATAATCCCTAGAATAAGGTTCTCTGTAAAGATGTTGCAAAAGATATCTTCCTCTCTGTTCTTTCATGTGTATAATATAGTTTAGATTTTTATAGTATGACTCACAAGATGCACTTAAATTTCAAAATCTAAAACTTATGAAAAGTTATTTTGAATTAGTATTTTTAAAATGTGTGATATTTACAAGAAAGGAAATCACTTTCTAAAATTAATATACAATAAATGTATAAGCATGTTTATAACTACGCACGATATGAGTAAAATGAGTGCTAGAAAGGAATTATGGAAATTGGTCTAAGAATGTCATGATGCTTTCCACATAGAATATTTATTTAAGTTTTTCAAGAATGAAACAGTCTGTTTTTTAATGATGATCTTATTATATCATAATGTCATAAAACATATATTTTTCTCAAATGCTTCAAAATTAAGAAAAGACTAAAGCTGACATCAGTGAGAATAGAGGCCGAAAGTCGATGAAATATATCTTCAAATTGTTCAAGCAAAATAACTGAAAACCCAGAATTTTGTATTAAACTATCTTTTGAGAGGCAAAATAAAGACAGTTTTAGAAAAAATGAAGAGATTTTTCCAAAGACAAGCAAGAAAGAAATTGTCCCTAGATGAAAGAAATGGAATGAAAAAAACAACAGCTAATAAAGAAATTGGTAAAAACATGAGTGAATCCAAACTGCCACTGTAAAAGAGAGTGAAAGAGAGAGAGCGAGACAGCACTTGCAATTGGAGGGACTTAAAAACAAGGTAAAAATGAAACAAATAATATGGAAGATGATGGGAGGGATTAGAAATAAAAAAATCAACATTTTAAGGTCCTCAGTATTATTCAGGAGGATTGTAGAGATATTAAGTAGAGATTATGTTAAGTTAAACATACATCTTTAAAAATTATGGTAATCATACAAGTGTGCCTGTGTGTGTCACTCTGCACTCAAACAGTAGAGAATGTTTTTAAATACAATAAAATATGTTTATAAAGCTTATGATGCATTATAAAAAGAACCTAGTCTCAACAAATACAAGACAATTAATATCATTCAATCTATGGCCATAATGCAACATTAGAAATCAATATCGAAAAAAGAAAAGCAAAGCTGGAGATATCACAATTCCAGACTTCAAGTTCTACTACAAAGCTGTAGTTAATCAAAATAGTATGGTACTGGCACAAAAACAGACATACAGATCAATGGGACAGAAGAGAAAAGCTAGAAATAAACCCACAATTATATGGTCAATTAATCTTCAACAAAGGAGGAAAGAATATGCATTTGGAAGACAGTCTCTTCAACAAATGGTGTTGGGAAAACTGGACAGCTACATGCAAAAGAATGAAACTGAACCACTTTCTTACACCATACACAAAAATAAACTAAAAATGGATTAAAAACCTAAATGTGAGACTTGAAACCATAAAAATTCTAGAAGAGAGCATAGGCAGGAATTTCTCTGACATTGGCCATAACAACATCTTTCTAGATATGTCTCCTGAGGTAAGGGAAACAAAAGCAAAAATAAACTATTGGGACTACATAAAAATAAAAATCATCTGCACAGCAAGGGAGACAATCAACAAAACTAAATGACAACCTACTGAATGGGAGAGGATATTTGCAAATGACATATCCAATAAAGGGTTAGTATCCAAAATATATAAAGAACCTACACAACACCCAAAAAAACCCAAATAATCTAATTTTAAGATGAGCAGAAGAAATGAACAAACATTTCTCCAAAGAAGACATACAGATGGCCAAAAGACACATGAAAAGATGCTCATCATCAGGGCATGCAAATCAAAACCATAATGAGGTACTACCTCACACTGGTCAGAATGGCTAAAATCAAAAACACAAGAAACAACAAATGTTGGCAAGAATGTGGAGGAAAAGGAACCATTGTCCATTCTTGGTAGGAATGCAAACTGGTGCAGCCAATGTGGTACTATGGAGGTTCCTCAAAAAGTTAAAAAGAGAACTACCCTACAATCTAGTATTCGCACTACTGGGTATTTACCCCCCAAAAATACAAAAACATGAATTCAAAGGGATACATGCACCCTGTTTATGGCAGCATCATTTACAACAGCCAAACAATGGAAGCAGCCCAAGTGTCTATTGATAAATGAATGGATAAAGAAGATGTGGTGTGTGTGTGTGTGTATATATATATATATATATATACCGGAGTATTATTCATCCATAAAAAAGAACATAATAAAAAAAATAAAAAAGAACGAAATCTTGCCATTTGCAATGACATGGATGGAACTAAGAGTATAATGCTAAGTGAAATAAGTCAGTCAGTGAAAGACAAATACCATATGATTTCATTCATATGTAAAATTTAAGAAAAAAAAAAAAAAAACAAGCAAAGGGAAAAAAAGAGACAGACAGACAAACCAAGAAACAGATTCAGCTATAGAGAACAAACTGACGGTTACCAGAGGAGAGGAGAGGAGGGTGGAGGGATGGGTGAAATAGGTGATGGGGATTAAGGAGTGCACTTGTTGTGATAGCACCAGGTGATGTATGGAATTGTCGAATCACTATATTGTACACATGAAACTCACTGTATGTTAACTAAGTCTAAATGAGAGGAAAGGAGAGGAGATGAAATAAAATAAAATAGAATAAATCAATATTGAAAAGAGAAACCCCAAAAATGTCTTTTAAATGTGGAAACATTGAAACATACTTTCAAATAATTGATAGGTCAAAAAAATCATGACAGAAACTTCAACATATTTATAACTTTATGATAATAATATGATTATCAAAATTGGTGGAATGAAGGGATATACAGTCTTACATACATGTACTGGAAAATAAGAAAGATTGAAAATTAATGCACTAAGAATCCAATTCAAAGAGTTATAAAAAGAGGAAATGGAACAATCTAAAGATAGGTGAAGACTGAATCAGTAGTTTAAAGTAGTTTAAGTAGTTTAAAGTAGGCCCAAACAATTTCACTGGTTAGTTCTAATACATTTTCCAAGAACAGGTAACCCCTACCATAAAAAAATTATTTCATAAAATATAAAAAGGTGGTTGGGAGGTCCTCTAACTCTTTTTATAAGCTTGATAAAACACTGAAACAGGGCGCCTGGGTGGCTCAGTCATTAAGCATCTGCCTTCGGCTCAGGTCATGATCCCAGGGTCCCGGGATCGAGTCCCACATCGGGCTCCCTGCTTCGCAGGAAGCCTGCTTCTCCCTCTCCCACTCCCCAGCTTGTGTTCCTGCTCTCGCTATCTCTCTCTCTGTCAAATAAATAAAATCTTAAAAAAAAAAAAAGAAAAACACTGAAACATAAACTGAACACGGACAGTATAAGAAAGAAAAAAAATTATCAGCCAATCTCACTTATAAACATAAACAGAAAAATTATAAATAAAATAGTAGCAAACAGAATATAACAATGTACAAAATAATAATGCTGAACATCCAAGTAGGGTTTATCTCAGGAATGCAAGGATGTCTTAACATTAGAAAATATTTTAATGTAATTCATCACAACAGCAATTAAGGGATAAAAACAAATGATTATTTTAGTAAATGCAGGAAAAGCTTTTGATCAAATTCAAAAGGCATTCATATATTTTTTAGAAAACTTAGCAAACTAGAAACAGAAGAAAACTTCTTTAACTTGATGAAGGGTATTTATCAAAAACTTATAACTAACAAGTTCCCTTTTCCCTTTAAAGTTCCAAACTCAACATGGTACAAAAATCCTATGCAACACAATACAGAGAGAGGGAAAGAGAAGAGGAAGTGGGGAAGGGAGAAGAAGGGAGGAAGAGGGAGAGGAGGAAAAGGAGAGGAGAGAGAAAGGAAAGAAGGAAAGGAAAGAAAAATAAGGAAGGAAAGAAGAAAGGAAAATAGGAAGGAAAGAAATAAGAAAGGGAAAGAGGAAGAGGAATGTGGGAGGAAAAATTGTCCTCAACCCTTCAAAGGTTCTTCCAGCTGGTCCGAGAATTAAACTGACATGAAACAGATTAATAAAAGAAAAGAAAATTTAATTTCATACATATAGGAACTCCACACATATGAGAAGCTCAAAGACAGAAAAATAAAATTAGGTATATATGCCATTCTGAGCTGGGGAATGGGATAGGGATCTGGGGCTTCAAAGGTGAAGAGGGCAATAAGAAGGGGAGATGTTTGGTAATTAGATGTTTGCCCTGCCATACAGATAAGTTACTCAGATAAAATTCATCTCTGGTAATAATTCTTGTTCTGGGAAAGACTCCCAATTTAGATTCTTCTACATAGTTAAGAGAGGGGCAACATGTTCTCTTGAGCCCTCAGGGTCTCAAATACCTTCAATTCAAAATTGTCCACATGCCAAAGGGGCACATTTGGGGGAGACTTGTTCTGAACCTCTTCAGGAGGAAGGAAAGGAGAAGAGGTGTAAAGATTGGAAAAGGAGAAACAAAATTATCATTATTGTCTGAAAATAAGGTTGTTTACATAGGAAGTGAGAAAAAAAATTATTTAAAAAAAAACACCTTAAAATTTAAACAGGCTATAGCAAGTCCACTAAATACATGATCAACATATAAAATTCAAAAGTATTTTTTACAGCAGTTACAACTGTTTAGAAAATGCACTTTAAAAAGCATCTCACAATAACCAGCAAAAGTATGAAGTGCCCAGGAATAAATCTATAAAAGCTGTATAAGGCATTTGTGAAGAATCTTCACTAAAGCACCTAGAACAACACTTCACACAAACTGGGGAGCTGTATTTTGTTCATGTTATGAAATTCAAAAATAAGTATGTTTTTTTTTTTTTTTAAAGATTTTATTTATTTATTTGAGAGAGAGAGAATGAGAGAGAGCACATGAGAGGGGGGAGGGTCAGAGGGAGAAGCAGACTCCCTGCCAAGCAGGGGACCCGATGCGGGACTCGATCCAGGGACTCCAGGATCATGACCTGAGCTGAAGGCAGTCGCTTAACCAACTGAGCCACCCAGGCGCCCTCAAAAATAAGTATGTTAAAACACCCCAAATTTCTCTATAAATTTAGTGTAAATTTCAATCAAAATGAAATTGGAATTTTTTTTAAATTTCTGAAGTTTACCCCCAAATTCAAATTGAATAGTAAAAGCCAAGAGTAGCCAAAATGATGTTAAAATAAGAATGATGTATTTACTTACCAAATGTCAAGATGGATGACAAAGCTATAGTAATTCAGATAGCATAGTATTGGTTCAGAAAAAGATAAATATATCAATGAAATAGGGTAGAGAATTCAGAAACAGTCCAGGCATATGTGAGAGTTTATATACTATATAAATAATACTTGATATAAATTGGTATTACAAATCAGTAGGGAACAAAGGAAGCATTTAATAAATTATGCTTTGGTAATGGACTACTAGTATTGAAAAAATAATTAAACCTTCACCTCACAGTGTTACCAAAATCAATTTGAGACTGATCAAATGCCAAAGGCAAAACTGTACATCTAGAGGGAAATATAAGATATAGGATATCTTTAGTCTAGGATGTCTTTATATACTGGGATAGGAAAAGTAGATCTTAAATGAGCAAAAAAAAAAAGGAGGCAGAAAACAAAGGAATAATAATTCAAGATGAGAATCTATATGGCAAAAATGCATCACTAAAAGGTTTAAATAAAAGCACAAATGGAAGACTGTATCAGTAACAAATGCAACCAAAAAAGGATTAGCATCCAGAATATTAAAAAGAAAACCTATCACAGTAAGAAAAAAATTAACAACATAACAGATAATTGGGCACAGGGTATAAACAAGGACCTCAAAGAAAAGGAAAGCAGTATAACCTATAAAATTATGAAAAGATGCTCAATTCAGAGGTGCCTGTGTGGCTCAGTCTGTTAAGTGGTTGACTCTTGATTTAGGCTCAGGTCATGATCTCAGGGTTGTGAGACTGAACCCCGTACGGGCTCTGAGCTCAGCACAGAGTCCACTTGAGATTCTATCTCCCTCTACCTCTACTTCTCCCCCGATTCACACTTGCTCACGCTCTCTCTAAAATAAATAAAATCTTTAAAAAAAAAAAAAAAAGGATGCTCAATTCACGTGAAATCAGAAAAATATAAATTAAATCAATGAGACATTTCTCTGCCAAAAGATAAGCAAATATTAAACTTCTACAAAAATTATCAAGAATATGAAGAGGAAATCCCACTCACTGCCATTAGGAGTATAAATCCATACTATAAAAAGTGTGAAGTTGACTCATCAATTCCACTTACAGGTATATTCCCAAGGAGATATTTACAGTTACTCACTGAAGCATAATTCATAAAATAAATGTACTGAAACATCTAAATATCAATGTGGGAAAGAATAACTACATTATAGTATCCTATAACGCAGCATTATAGGAGAGCAAGTAAAATGAACCAGCTCTAAACTAATCATTTTGTTAACCGTTAGCAGCTTCTTTGAGCTTCTTTTTGCTGCTTTGGTTTTAATCGGTACAATGGAAACATCAATGTCACAAAATGAAATGAAAAAGAGTAATAAAGAATTCAGTAGAAAGCATAACATACACGACAGCTCCTATGTGATACTAGACTCATCAGAACCTGATGTTCTCACATCTGGGAAACAGGTGTCACTGACACTCCCTGAAAGAGGGACAGGAATGGGATATATGACCAGAAAACTTGAAGTAAATATTTACTAAAACCTCTTAAAAAATGAGAAGAGCAGCTAAATAGGAATGAGGATTAAACAATCAAATGAGGCCCTAGCTCCCATTAGGGTCTCATAAAGGAGACTCTAGAAACATGAATCTATTAACATGGCTCATTCCAAAACAGTTACAGGCTCAGGACCATCATTTAATTAAAAAAAAAAAAACTATGAAATAAAAATTATACTGAGGAAGTGTGTAAAGTTCTAACTTCTCACTATTTTCAGTTTTTATTTTGTGCTGAGTGGGAGCTTCAGATGACTCCAAGCAAGTAGGAGAACTGGGAACTGTATTTTTTTAATATCCAGTGTCTTTATATATATAAAAAGAAAATCATCTTGAATAGTAAGCCTGTTTCTAGGAGTACTATTAAGCTATCTTGAGAAGTCAACTTCTGACATTTTCCAGAGGGAATTTCAATCTGAATAGTACTGACTTCCCATCAACTATGTGTCTGTCAACCTTCATAAGAGATAGAGGGACATTTGAACTTAGATCATAAAGTGACTTTGGGAAAATCCTAAACCATATCCTGAAGGACCTAACAAGGGACAGAAGAGAAAACAGGCCCCCAGTGTTTGGACACAGCCTGCAAGACCCTTGCATTAATGCTCTGGCCCTTAATACAATATTGAGGATAAATGAAACAAAAAATTATAAAGATTCTGAAAAAAACAATCAATAGTAGTCAAGCAAAGCCAAAACAGATCAAAAAGTAAGTTAATTACTCAGCTAGTATCTATGACAACTTGTGGAGGTGAAGAGAAATACATCGGAGAGCACTAGATAATTGGTGTTCACTTGGAGAGGAACTTCATGAAAAAAGATATGTCAAAAAGTACCACAAGTGCCTAAAGCTAAAAGGTGTTTCAACTTACAGCGAGGAAAGAAACTAGCCATATTTAGTAATAAAAATCTAAAACATACAGCAAAAGTCCATAAATACTTCCCTCATAACATTTCTCCCCAACTACAGTTGTGAGGCACATGGATTATTCAAAGCAATAGACTTGCAAAGCCTATTTTAGAAAATAATTGCATTTATTAATTAAAGATTTTAAAATATCATTGGTACTAGAATTCACTTTCAAATGTAAAACATTAAGTCCACTAATATATCTAAAAAGGAATATAACGGGTATATATTAAACTCACATTTATATGTTTCAGTAATAAAAATAATTCACTTTATCAATAGAAACATTAAATAAATTCATACTATATTTAATATTGAGCTGCTCACAAATCTTTCCTGCTACTTATTCTAATTAGACTAGCAGCAAAGAGGCTGATACAGAAATATCAAGACATGTTCACAAGCTCAAGGAGAGGCATCCAGTCCTTCTTCTTCCCCACAGCATCTAATCCAATGCTCAATACAAGAGGTGCTTAATAGTATTCACTGATATGAGCGGGATACTTGGGTTTTTTTAAATTTTTTATTGTTATGTTAATCACCACACATTACATCATTAGTTTTTGATGTAGTGTTCCATGATTCATTGTTTGTGCATAACACCCAGGGCTCCATGCAGAACGTGCCCTCCTCAATACCCATCACCAGGCTACCCCATCCTCCCACCCCCCTCCCCTCTAGAACCCTCAGTTTGTTTTTCAGAGTCCATCATCTCTCATGGTTCGTCTCCCCCTCCGATTTCCCCCCCTTCATTCTTCCCCTCAGCAGGATACTTGTTAAGGAACATTTTGAAAACTTAATTGATACATTATTACCACTTATTTATATTAATAATAAAGCAATTAATAAAAGTTATGATGGTAATTCATCTTCACTAAAGTTTTTCTCTCCAATATATAATCCCATATGGAAAAAAAAGAATTGTAAATTAACTCCACTCTATATCTTAAGTTACAGAACTCAAAAATTACAACAAAAATGGCACAATTTGAGATTTTAATTAAGTAAAAGTAGTCTATACCACCATCTAGTGGCCTCAGAATATAATAGTACAAAGAAAAGTACTTACCCAGGAATGTCACCAAAATACAAGCATCTAGAGTTTACATGTAGAGCTACTGCCTCTTTTCTACTCAGTTGGGACAGCATTGGATCCACCTCTCCTCCTTCCTTCTGTAGATCTGCATGAGCTGGACCTTTGGACAAAACCATGCAGGAATACCATCAAGTGGACTGTTGCCTTTGCCACCTCATATAATTTCTTCCACCCTTAAACTGATACCTATTTGTACATGAGATGCAAAACTGCATCTTTATACTCATTAAACCAAATGAGCAATAATTAAAAACTGGTCAGAAAAACCTCATACACTGTGGTTAAGGGTATAAATTTATAAGACAGTTTGGCACTGTTTAGTAAAGCTAAATATGTGCATATCTTATGATCCAGCAATTTCACTCCTAGGTATATAAACTAGAGCAGTGGTTCATAACCTCTAGTACACAGATCCCAAAGGGGTCTAGGTACAGAATTCAGAGGGCCTGACAACTTGGATGAAAAAAAAAAGGTACATCTTTAATGTCATCAACTTCTAACTGAAAATAAGCATTTCCTTTGAATATGAATGTAAGCAACAAATCACAGTATTTTTTGTACATATCACAATATTATTAGCAAGATAGAGACTTTGTAACCAATAAAAATCATAGATATTGTCAAATTCCATTAACAGATCAAAATTTCTTATATGCTTATCACTAATTCAAAATTATATCTCATATCTACTGATAGATCTTGCTATTTGGTACCCTAGTAAAGAACTATGCCTATTTCTTTTTGAAGATTTGCTTTTATGTTTTCCAGATTTTTTGAGATATAATTGACATATAACATTATATGTTTTTCTTTGTATCTCTTTTTTTATAATTTATAATTTATTTTCTTTGTAACCCTATTCATTTGTTAGACATTTAAAAACATCCGGAGGGAGCTCCTGGGTGGCTCAGTCAATTAAATGCCTTTGGCTCAGGTCATGGTCCTGGGGTCCCAGGATCAAGCCCTGCATTGGGCTCCCTGCCCTGTAGGGGGCCTGCTTCTCCCTCTCCCTCTGCCTGCTGCTCTCCCTGCTTGTGATCTCTCTCTCTCTCCCTGTCAAATAAATAAATAAAATTTTTAAAAAAATAAAATAAAGGGGCGCCTGGGTGGCTCAGTTGGTTAAGCGACTACCTTCGGCTCAGGTCATGACCCTGGAGTCTCGGGATCGAGTCCCACATCGGGCTTCCTGCTCAGCAGGGAGTCTGCTTCTCTCTCTGACCCTCCCCCCTCTCATGAGCTCTCTCTCTCTCAAATAAATAAATAAAAATCTTTAAAAAAAATAAAATAAAATAAAATAAAAAATTTAATAAAAACATCTGGAGACTATAGACTCACAAGGTTTCCAAAGAGTTTTAAGACACAAAAAAGGTTTAGAATGCCTGCCCTGAAAAAATACTTCCATTGGAACCTGGAAACATCTACAAAGAAAAACAGCTTTGTCCATATAGTCAGATGGACAAATAAATTAAGGAATGGGATAGTAAGGAACACAGAAATTAATTACTACAACTACATTAAAATGGGTGATTTTCAAAAGCCTAAGGTTAAAGCTAAGAATTATGTAACAAAATTTTTAAAAATCTGATTCCATTTAAAGAAATGTCTAAAATAGACAAACCAAAACAATATCTTGTGTAGTATTATTTAGAAATGTAAATTTCAAAGATATAAATGTAATGATTAACACAAAATTCGAGATCATGGTTAATTCAGGGAGATCAGAGAGGGTGTTATAGAGAAAATGATACCAGGAAAGACCATGTATTGAGCTTCTAGGTTGCTGGAAATATTTTATTCCCTAAGCTTGGTGGCAGGGGCACAGATGCTCATTTTATTATTTTCTTTAAAATGTAGATACATTAAAGATATGTTAAATATACTTTTGTACTGGGGTGCCTGGGTGGCTCAGTTGGTTGAGTGGCCGACTCTTGATTTCAGCTCAGGCCATGATCTCAGGGTGGTGAGATCATGCCCCCCATCAGGCTCTGTGCTTAGTGGGGTGTCTGCTTGAGATTCTCTCTCTCCCTCTCCCTCTGCCCTTCCCCTAGATCACACTCACACTCATTCAAATGAATAAATAAATCTTTAAAAGAAAAATAAAAGTAAAAAAAGAAATGGTAATCTCAACAAATTCAAAAAAATCAAAGTCATACCATGAATTTTAGCTGACCACAATGCTATGGAAATTAAATAACATACTACTAAACAATGAATGGGTCAACCAAGAAATCAAAGAAGAAATAAAAATTACATAGAAACAAATGAAAACGAAAACATAACAGTCCAAAATCTTTGAGATGCAGCAAAAGTGGTTCAAGATAGAAATTTATAGCAATACAGGCCTAACTCAAGAAGCAAGAAAAATCTCAAATTAACAACCTAACCTGACACCTAAGGAAGTTAGAAAAAGAAAAACAAACAAACCCAAAACCCAGCAAAAGGAAGGAAATAATAAAGAGTAGAGCAGAAATAAATGATATAGAAGCTAAGGAAAAAAAAAAACAACTATAGAACAGATTGAAGAAATCAAGAGCTGGTTCTTTGAAAAGGTCTACAAAATTGATAAATCTCTAGCCAGGCTCATAAAAAGAAAGAGAGGACCCAAACACATAAAATCACTAATGAAAGAGGAGAAATGACAATCAACACCACAGAAATATGAAAAATTCTAAGAGAATACTATGAAAACCTATATGCCAACAAACTGGACAATGTAGATGAAATGGACAAATTCCTAGAAATATATAACCTACCAAAAATAAAGTAGGAAGAAATAGAAATTTGGTAAGACCAATTACCAGCAATGAAATTGAATCAGCAATCAAGAAACTCCCAAAAAACAAAAGTCCAGGACCAGACAGCTTCATAGGCAAATTCTACCAAATATTTAAAGAAGAGTTAATGCCTTTTCTTCTCAAACTACTCCAAAATATAGAAAAGGAAGGAAAACTTATGAATTCATTCTATGAGGCTAGTATCACCCTGACCAAAACTAGATAAAGACACCACAAAAAAGAGGACTACCGGACAGTATTTCTCACAAATATAGATGAAAAACTCCTCAACAAATTACGAGCAAACTGAATCCAACAATACTTTAAAACAATCATATACCATGATCAAGTGGGATTTATTCCCAGGATGCAAAACAATCAATGTGACATGTCACATCAATAATAGAAAGGATAAAAATCATATGATCATTTCAACAGACACGAAAAAGCATTTGGCAAAGTACAACATCCATCCATGATTAAAAACCCTCAACAAAGTAGGTTTAGAGGGAATATATCTCAACATAATAAAGGCCACTTATGAAAAACCCACAGCTAACATCATCCTTAATGGGGAAAAACTGAGAGCTTTTCCTCTATGGTCAGGAACAAGACAAGAATATCCACTCTCACCACTTGATTCAACATGGAACTAGAAGTCCTAGCCACAGCAATTGGACAACTAAAACAAATAAAAGGCATCCAAATTGGTAAGGAAGAAGTAAAATTCTCATGATTTGCAGATGACATGATACTATATATAGAAAACCCTAAAGACTCCACCAAAAAAAAAAAAAAAAAATTAGAATGGATAAATAAATACAGTAAAGTGACAGGACACAAAACCAATGAACAGAAATCTGTTGCACTCCTATACACTAATAATGAAGCAGCAGAAAGTGAAATTAAGAAAACATTCCCATTTATAATTGTACCAAAAATTATAAAATATCTAGGAATCAACATAACTAAAGAGGTGAAAGACTTGTACTCTGAAAACTATAAAACACTGGTGAAAGAAATTCAAGACAATACAAAAAATGGAAAGACATTCCATGCTCAAGGGTTGGAATAACAAATATTGTTAAAATATCTATGTTACCCAAAGCAATCTACAGATTTAATGCAATCCCTATCAAGATACCAACAGCATTTTTTACAGAATTAGAACAATCCTAAAATTTGTATAGAACCACAAAGGACCTAGATAGCCAAAGAAATCTTGAAAACCAAAAACAAAACTGGAGGTATCACAACTGAAGATTTCAGGTTATTACAAAACAGCAGTAATTAAAACAGAATGGTATTGGCATAAAAATAGACACATAGATCAATGAAATAGAATATAAAATACAGAAATAAATGCACAATTATATGGTCAATTAATCTTCAACAAAGGAGGAAAGAATATACAATGGGAAAAAGAGTCTCTTCAACAAATGGTGTTGGGAAAACTGGACAGCCACATGAGAAGAATGAAGCTAAACCACTTTCTTTCACCATACACAAAAATAAACTCAATGGATTAAAGATCTAAATGTAAGAACTGAAACCATAAAAATCCTTGAAGAGAGCACAGGCAGTAATTCTCCGACATTGGCCATAGCAACATTCCTCTAGATAGGTCCCCTGAGGCAAGGGACATAGAAGCAAAAATAAACTATTGGGACTATATCAAAATAAAAAGCTTTCAGCGAAAGAAACAATCAACAAAATCAAAAGACAACCTACTGAATGGGAGAAGATATTTCCAAATAACATATGCAATAAAGGGTTAGTATCCAAAATATATAAAGAACTTATACAACTCAACATCCAAAAGATAAACACTCCAATTAAAAAATGGGCAGAAGACATGAACAGACATCTCTCCAAAGAAGACATCCAGATAGCCAACAGACACATGAAAAGATGCTCAACATCACTCATCAGGATGGAAATGCAAATCTAAACCACAATGATATATCACCTCACATCTGTTAGAATGGCTAAAATCAAAAACACAAGAAACAACAAGTGTTGGCAAGGGTGTGGGGAAAAAAAGGAATGCAAATTGGTGCAGCCAATGTAGAAAACAGTATGGCGGTTCCTCAAAAAATTAAAAACAGAACTATCCTACAATCCAGTAATCACACTACTGGGTATTTACCCCCCAAAATACCAAAACACTAATTCAAAGGGATACATGCACCATATGTTTATGGCAGCATTATTTACAATAGCCAAATTGTGGAAGGAGCCCAAGTGTCCATTGATAGATGAATGGATAAAGAAGATGTGGTATATATACACAATGGAATATAATTTAGCCATAAAAAGAATGAAATCTTGCCATTTGCAATGACATGGATGGAGCTAGAGAGGATAATGCTAAGTGAAATAAGTCAGAGAAAGACAAATCCCATGATCTCAATCATATGAGGAATTTAAGCAAAACAAATGAGCAAAGGAAAAAGAGAGAAAGAGACAAAACAAGAAACAGACTCTTAACTATAGAGAACAAACTGATGGTTACCAGAAGAGAGGTGGATGGGGGGGGTGGGTGAAATAGGTGATGGGGATTAAAGAGTATATTTATCATGATGAAATAACATAAAATAAATATATATATAAAGAAAAAATAAATAAAAATAAATGGTAGACTGAATTTGTTTTACAATCTGCCTTTAAACCCTGGCTGGTTCACTTAGCATCAGTGAATCTGGGGAAATTATTTAATCTCTCTGAGTCTTACCTTCCTCACTTAAAAAAGGTAGATATAGCTTAATTTACACCATTTTGAGGATAATTAAATCCTGTGAGAAATTGAATAGGAGATTGTCTTAGGCACCTGATATCACTTAACAATGTTCATCTATCTCTAAGTTATAGCTGTGAATTTTACTCCTATCTCGTAAGCATTTTCCTTTTAGAAGATCTTCTTGGAAGTTCTAGCTTTCTGCTGGCTAGGAGCAATTAATGATGAGGTTCTAGGGAATGGCAAAACCACAAAGTGAAAGAACTCTATGTCCTCAATTCAACATGTATAGAAGAGCTACCTATATACTAGGAAAGCTCACTTTGGATTCTGACAAAAAATAAGTTTGAGTCATAATATACTTTTGGTGTTAATTTGTAAAAGCAAATTCACCTATGTTAATTAATATATTCCTGAAAGAGACTACCAATATTGAGATCTCTGGCCTCCTTCTCTCCTCAACTTCAGGAACCTGGCAATAAAGATTATACCTCACAGATGGAACACTGAAAGTTTCTTTGCAGGGGAAATCTTACTAGACAAGAGAAATAACTGACAGACCGTAACAGTTGAGGTGAGGGAAGTACACTGAAGGTCCAGTTAAGTCACATTACAATAAAGTCCATTACTTAACAAGACCTACCCATACTCATAGAGCTTTCAATTTTTTTTGGGGGGGGGTCTCGTTCCAAATATAAGCTGATAGACAAAGGTCATGAAACAATAAATTTTTCATAACTTAAGGGTTTCCAGATTGGAGAGGGTCTATTGAAATAATAGATGGGGGGAAAAAATTACTCCAAGGCACATTACTGTGAAATTTCAGAAAATCAGGAAAAGTGAGAAAAACATAAAAGCTTCCAGAGAGAAACAAGTCACATACATATAAATCAGGAATCAGAGTGGCATAAATTTTTCACCAGAAGCTATAATGCAATGAAGCATTACCTTTAAAAATATGAGGAAAAATTATTGCCAATGTAGAATTTTATACCCAACCAAACTATAAATTAAGAGGGTTGATAAAATAAAGACAGTTTTAGAGATGAAGTTCTCAAAAGTTTAATTCCCATGTACCCTCTCCTAAAATTAGGAGGAAAAAAAAAGACAAGATCCTGAAAACAGGAGGTCGAAACAAGGCAAATTATATTCCCCAGGATATTAGTGAAAGGAGATCCCAGAAGTACTACCATGCCACCTTAGAGAGCAACTAGTCCACACTGGAGCAAGAGAACAATGAATTCCCAAAAGATAACTCTATTAGATGAAACTGATAAGCTGATTAATAGGTTTTAATCACATTGACAAAAAAATGTACACTTTTGGCAAAGAATTTGGTGATTAGTAAATGACAGGTATAAAGAAAATAATAGAAACAAATGAAAGAGAGAGAGAAAAAAAATAGTCACCCTGCTATTGATGACAGTTATAAGTTTAAGCCATATAGCAGTAGCTTAAATTAGAAGATGATTTCTCTTGTAAAATAAGTCCAGATATAGGCGGTCCACAGCTCCTAGCATGGTGTTCCCTGGCGTCAGAACCTAGGCTTCTTCCCTCTTGTTCCACCACCTCCAGCATGTGGCTTCTACCACACAGTCCAAGAGCTTTTCCCATTATATCCATATGTCAGCATGCAGAAATAAGAAAGGGCCTAAGAGGAGAACCATTCCCCCTACACTGCTTAAGATCACTTACAATCAAGTCATTAATGCTCTAAATAAATGCACTGGCCAGGACTTAGTCACATGACTGCACCAAGCTGCATAGTTTCTACTGCAAATTTTTTAAAAAGGGGGCCTGTAGGAGAATGGATAATGATAAAACAGCTAACAGTCTCTGCTACCTCCCTCTAACACTTTCTAGTCTTCAGATCTTACTTTGTTCTTCTTCACAGTATTGATTAAGCTCTGACATATTTTCTCTTCATTTGTTTGTTTCCCCTAACCTTTAAGTTCTAAGAGGACAAGAACTCTATCTTTTGTTCAACTCTGTACCCCAGTTACTGCAAATGTGCTTGAAACATAAAAGAAATTTAACAAATATGGGTTGAATGAGTCAATGAGTTAGTTAAGAGGGGATAAAAGCTAAGAAAATAAATTTAAACATTAAAGATCCAGTCTGGGTATAGATGATGCTTTGTTTTCTCTACATTAGTTAGAAATGGATGCCCATCATCCAGAAAAACTGACTCATCCCCTCTGGAATTATAATTTTTAAAAATCTACTTTCTGCTGAATAGATCATTGAAAAGTCTTTGCACAAGGCACAACTAATTCCCTGGTCCTAATAATGTAAGTAATATGATATTAATGTCTGCAATAATGTAATTATTAACAAGAATGTTAACATTAACATAATGTAGATAATGTAAATTAATGAAATCAATTAACTATTTTTTAATGTAAGCATTAGACGCTGCCCCTCCTGGGCAATTCGCAGCAACCGCGAACAGGGTTTTTCTGGCCAAGGTGCCAGGCGGCCCTGAGGACACCCCTGAAGCTCCAGCTGCTGCGTTTGCCATGTTGGGGCCAGTGCCTGCGTCTAATGTAAGCATTAGAAGGAAAATTATTTTGATGGGAATGGTACATAAGAGACTTAAATCCTCTTCCTGAATAAAAGTCAATAGATACTATCTATAACTGAAAAAAATCAAGAAATAGAAAATGCCTATTATTTAAAAATATACAAACAGGCATTAGAAGAAACAGCTTGAAGTGCTTAAGGTTTTATTTTGGTGACCAATAACCAGAGACAGGGACTACTAACTAGATCAGAAGTCAGCTGTTTTGCTTTTAAGGTTTACAGAATTATCTAGTTTTAAACAGTATATGTTTAACTTTGACTTTTTTCACGTCTGGTTCAGCGCCCTCGTTCTTCTGAGCTCCTGAGAAATACAGTATTAATTATTTGAAGCCTTAGGAGGTCATGTTGGGGTGGCGATTAGGCAAAGAGGATGCACTTCATGAGGAAAAGTGAAGGCTCCAGGTCTTTACATAAATCACCCCGACTAAAGATCAACCAGGGCAAAAACCTCCACGATTTTAAATGCACAGCATTACGCGTGCACGCATCATACTCCCTTCTCAAAGGACAAACACGCATTCTGCACACGAACTCTTAAGAACTGTTGCGCAACTGCGCATGGAGACGAGGTGATGGGCTCAGAAAGGTGGAACAGGAACGATCCCCGCCTTCAGCCAATCCTAATGTCCCCTCTGACGTTGGGTAAGAATGTCTGAGGAAACAAACGGAGGACCAAATGCCGTGCCGCCCAAACGCGCCGGGCGCTGGGCCCGGGAAGGACGCGAGCAGTCGGGGCGGTGCCGCCACGCTCCTCGGCACCAGAGGCGGAGCTCACGCCGCGGAGTCCCGCCCCAGCCTGCGTCCGCCAGGAGTTCAGTCGCTGCTCTTTTCCAGGCGGGTAAGCCCTAACAGGAGGAATCTAAGGAAGAGTACCGGCTGGTTGTCCTTCCTAGCGCTCGAAGCCCCGCCATGCTCGTCCTCCGAAGCGGCCTGACTAGGGCTCTGGCTGCGCGCAAGCTCGCGCCTCAGGTACCGGCCGCGGAGACGCGCCCAAACCGTGCCTTGGGGGAGGGGAGCGGGCGTGAGCTGGGAGCTCGCCGCCCCGCGCATGCGCTACCCGTTTTGCTCGCCCAAACTTGTGAGTGCCGCGCATGCGCCCAGACGGTTCGCCCGTGCAGCTTGCGGGATGGGGCCGCCGCGTAAGTTCTAGTAGCGGTGTCAGGCCCGGAGGCGGGGCATTCCAGGACGCGCGGGAGGAAGCGGGGCGCAGTTCGGGGAGGTCCGGTGACCAGGGTCGCCTCCCGGGCAATTCGCAGCAATCGCGAACAGGGTTTTTCTGGCCAAGGTGCCAGGCGGCCCTGAGGACACCCCTGAAGCTCCAGCTGCTGCGTTTGCCACGTTGGGGCCAGTGCCTGGTGCTTGCTGGTCGAACGTTTCTATAGATTTTGTCCTTTGACAAGCCATCGCCCCCTCCAGACAGAAGGTAGAAGAGAAATAGGTCAACCAGCCGCTGGCGAAAGAACAGGCCTCCCCCGTTTAAACAAAATGTACACAACTTATGAGCGTTTTGCAGAGAACCCTGAAGAGGAGGGCCAGGGTGCCAGTGGTGGAGCATCCTGCCCAGCTGCCCAATGCCTCGTGCGGGTGGTGGCCGAGCCAGGCAGGGTCAGGAACCTCGTAGCAAACAGAATGATAACCTCACTTAACCTTAGATTAGATGAGAAAAGCGCACAACACATTTTTGTGATTCATCCTGAACTTTCGGGACTTGGCCTATTCTGTGAATCTACAGATTTTTCCTTTGATATTGAGGCTTGTACTTTCCTCGAAGGGTATAAGTGAAAGGGGATGAACCTACTCTTGAGACTGACTCTGCTGAAGACTGAGGAACCAATGATGGCCCATCAACCCAAGATTAGCAATCCAGTCTTAATCTTTCCTGATTGACACTCTACTGGGGCAGGGCCAAGAGTTACTCCTTACAGCTTTACTCTGAACTTTGATTATTAAATGTCAGCCAGTTGTTCTAATTGGAAAAAATTCCAGTGATGAGTTATATTCTCAGGGTCCTGGGATCTAACCCCACCTCTGGCTCCTGCCCTTAGCACAGAGTCTGCTTGTACCTCTCCCTCTGCTCCTCTCCACCACCACCCCCACCCCTGGCTCATGTGCACTCTCTCTCTCTCAAATAAATGGAAAAATAAAATCTTTTTTAAAAATTAAAAAAAAAAATACTCAAGACAATTGTGACTCATCGACTTTTTTTCCTTTTTCTAGCTTTACACATCCTATGACTATATTACAATGCAATTGGATAGGCCATAGTTTCCTATTACATTAGTTAAATTCCTATCCTATTTTTATTTTTTTAAGAGAGAGAGAGCACAGTGGGGAGGGGCAGAGGGAGAGGGAGAGTGAGAATGTTAAGCAGGCTCCATGCTCAGCACAGAGCTGGAGGCAGGAATCTCACAACCCTTAGATTAATCTCAGTGGCAATCAAGAATTTGGCGCTTAACCAACTAAGCCACCCAGGTGCCCCTCTATCCTATTTTTTGACCAGTGGTTTACTTCATTGAATTTAGGAAATACTTTGACCTGACCAGCAATTTCCATTGTTTTAAGAACCTAAAAAGGAAGGAAGGAAGGGAGGGAGGGAAAGAGGAAAGGAAAGGAAGAAAAGAAAAGAATTTTCTGCTAGTAAACACATTTCCATTGTGCCAGCCAAAATACTATATATTTTATAAAATTGTTTTTAATGCTTAACTCTAACACATACATATACTATTGACTAAAGATGGAATATTGACTAAATAAGGGATATTTAAACTATTTGCAAAACTTATTAGGATCCTAATTGTAGCTTTTGGGTAAAGAAATTGCCCCAGTGGCTTCTTAGAAGAAACTTCTCATGAAAAAGCAACTAGAGGTAGACTACCTACAAGGACATGGTAGCTATATATTTGGAATACTTAAAAGTAGTTTTCTTTACTGATATCTCTAAACAAATTATCTATGGAGAAAGGACCACAGAGTACAAACAGATTGTGAGTCTACTGAGTGTCGCTTGTTTTCAGACTCAGATTTGCTTGTAACATGATATTATAAGCCCTACTTTCCCAAAATATTTAAATTTGCCTTATCTTTCTTCAGGTGTGCTCATCTTTTGCTACAGGCCCCAGACAATACGATGGAACACTCTATGAATTTCGTACCTATTATCTTAAGCCCTCAAAGATGAATGAGTTCCTGGAAAATACTAAGAAAAACATTCATCTTCGGACAGCTCACTCTGAATTGGTTGGATACTGGAGTGTAGAATTTGGAGGCAGAATGAATAAAGTGTTTCATGTTTGGAAGTATGGTATGAGTCATCAGCTTAAGTATTCAGTACAGATTTTCATTCTGTTAGATGTTACCCACAACTTAGTGACTTAGTTCTTGGATCTACGTTACTATAAATACATACAGGTGAAGTAAAACTTTTAAATAGCAGTACCAAAAAATAAATTCAGGGATTGTGCCTCCCAGTGGTATACCTGTAGTAACCCATTGCTGGAAACGTTTATTAGCATATGAGAATGTGATAGTGAGAAAATGGCATCTCAGATTTCAAGTCATAAAATTTTGAACCACATTTAATTCTTAGGAAAAGTTAAGAATAGCTTATTGTAAAGATGGTTTATGAAAAATTTAAAGCAATGATTGCAAGAACCCAAGTGGGTTAAGATCATAAAAGGGGAGTAGAATTTTTTTTTTATTTAAGCTATAGCTGGATATCAGTGTTTTAACAGAAATCATTCTAATGTCTAGGGGCTTTAGTGAAATAGAAGTTAATAGGAGATGATAGTAAACTTTGAAGCCCTCACCCTTCTGTAAGATATAATAAATCTGTCAGGTTTCGGACCACTTTTGTTTTATTTCTGTACCCCAGAGTTTCAAGGAATTCACTGTCATGATACTAGTTTAGGGAAGTAAAGGAAAAGGAATTAGAGTTCTTCCCATATTGAAGCTGATCCATCCCTGGTTTAGTAGAGGAAGGAATATGGTTACTGGAATCCCCAGAATGTTTGTTACTCCATTGTTTAATCTGTCTGAAGTCTACAGTAGTACATCATGATATCCAAAAACTTTTAATAATTTCATTTAGTATTTGGTCATCAGTGTCCAAAGTTAATAGTCATAAAATAACATGAAAAGTGCTCATTCTGTACTTAGCATGTCCATAGTCTAGAGGTTTTCCCAATTGTAGTAGAATAAACCCCATTAAAACACAACTTATGCTTTAATGCACCGCCAGTTGAATCATATCCCAGTTAAAAGAAAAAAACAAAACTGCTAGTAGTCCTGATAAAACTTACTTAAGCTCTAAGATAGATGTTATTCCTTATCTTCAGCATAAACCATAGAAAACTATTTCCCCGTTCATCTTGCGAGGCCCTAATAGTTAAATGTAGTACTGGGCCCATATGTTAGCAAATATATGTACTTGTTTGGGAAACAAAGAGAAGAGAAATAGTACTGAGTAAAAAGAAGGGATGACAGGGGCGCCGGGGTGGCTTAGTCGGTTAAGCGGCTGCCTTTGGCTCAGGTCATGATCCTGGGGTCTTGGGATCGAGCCCCACGTCCGGCTTCCTGCTCAGCAGAGAGCCTGCTTCTGCCTCTCCCTCTGCCTGCCGCTCTGCCTACTTGTGTTCTCTCTCTCTGTGTCAAATAAATATTTTTAAAAAATAAAATAAATAAAAGTAAATAAAAATAAAAAGAAGGGATGACAGAGAATTAGCACTATTTCTTTGGAAGCTGTTAGTTCAAAGCAGCAGCTGTCAAAGTGCATCTTAATTTCATTCACGTTAAATGTAATTCAAGGTGTATCTTGACTTGATCACCCACCACCATCACCACCACAGAAAAATACTCTAAACTGCTGCTATAATTTAAATGCCTCAATTAAATTAATAAGACTAGTTAATGTATATTGAGTTCTAATGAGTTGCCAAAAACTGTTGTGTACTAATTCATTTAATCTTAACAACCCTAAAGGGATATATTATATCATTATCCCCATTTTACAGAGTTAAGAAATAGGCACAGAAAGATTTAATAACTTAACCTAAGTCACACGACTGCCTATTAAGTGGTAGAGCCTATAAAGCCCACTACATGACATTATCATTAGTTGTTGACATT
Organism: Neomonachus schauinslandi; assembly: GCF_002201575.2. NCBI lineage: Eukaryota > Metazoa > Chordata > Mammalia > Carnivora > Phocidae > Neomonachus > Neomonachus schauinslandi. The sequence continues at coordinate 66,489,322 of NC_058415.1, forward strand.
TCTACTGCCCTTTCAGGCCATGAGAAATTTGGGGACTGATGTCACATCTGTATGTTATCTCCAGTGATATAATACGGTGTCCTGTGCCCTTGATGAACACTTGGTGGATTGAATGAAACCCAGAAAAAGTACAGGTGATTTTAAATCAATAATTTTTGGTTTTCTTGCTCCTTCTTTTCCCATAGATAATTTTGCTCATCGAACTGAAGTTCGGAAAGCATTGGCCAAAGATAAGGAATGGCAAGAACAGTACCTCATTCCAAATTTGGCTCTTATTGATAAACAAGAGAGTGAGATTACTTATCTGGTGCCATGGTGCAAACTAGAAAAGCCTCCAAAAGAAGGCAAGTCGCCCCCTCTTAGTCACTTTGAATTCTGATAGAGAAAAAATTAAAGATTTTAAGCTATAAAAACTCAAGTTCTGCTGGAAAAGAAGTTAATCTTTGTTTAATATAGGAACATATGTTGATTGTTCAGATAAAAATGAATTGGTGCTCTTAGCTTATCTTTTAAAAAAAATGACCATTGAATAATGAAGTGTTTTTCCATATTGGTATCTTACTGATTCTTAAAGCTTAGCTGTATTATAGAAAAAGTTGACATGGTCAGTAAAGGTTGAGAAGTTGGGCCTTAGGAGCAGAGAACACATCTGTGGGTAGGTGAGGGATAGTATGTGATACTTTGTCATAATTTTAAAAAAATATAAACTTTTAAATATAAAAGTATTTTTCCATAAACTACAACTAATCTTAAATCTTAACTATATATTTGCTTATAAAATTGACTAGGGGAACGAATTAACTGGAACTGCCAAGCTGTATTACTGTAGTCTAACTTTCATGTCTTCCTCTTTCTTATTTCTCAGTTTGAAAGTAATTCCTAAAGATTTGTCTTCTTGCTGATTTTACTTCTTGCTGACTTAAAGAAATTATTACCTCAATCCAGTTTTAAACAAAGGTCAGATTAGCAAAAGCATAAACTAATTTAAATGTTTTATTTCCCCCATTATTCCGAACTTCGTAGTGCATTTTAGATTATAAGAGATTTGAAGAATCTGATTTAGAAATTTATCCTCTTAGCTCCCCCTCAGCTTTCAGCACTAACTAAATGAACTAGTTGGCTTCTCAGAAAGTATCAAATCTTAGTTCTTTTCCTCTATGCTATTCATGATTCTTCAGTAACTTTTGCATGTTTTTTTTTTACTTTCTAAATCTACTTGTCCCCTGGTTTCCTTCTCTTCACCTAGCCTCTACTTCCATCCAGAAGGTAAAATGCTTTCCAAGTAATTACCTGGATATTTAGGAATAATAAAACCATCTCCTTTAGAATTTTTTTTTTCCTCAGAACTCAGAGACAGTCACCTCAGGTTCATTATTTGCTTGCTGTTCCTGTTGGATATGGAATCTTACAGGGGAAATTATATAGAGAGATAAGTTAGTAGAAATTGGTAAACAGAATGGAACTATAAGAGACTGGGAATACCTCCTTATTCATTTCTTTTATAAAAGTATAGACTCAGGCAACTAAAAAATACTATTACATTATAAATTCTCACCTTATTGACAAATTTTATAGATTAAAAATAGATAATACCTTAACTACAGATTCCATCCATTTTTGTCTGTTCTGTATGATAAGTTTAACGACTGACCCTTAAACTAGGACAAGGACTTTCTAAACATAAAAGCAAAGAAAAACAATGCAAATTATTAGTAAATATGTCTAACATGTTAACATGTATACAGGTATGATCCTCAAAATCTACATATGTAGTTAGCCTTCCACTGGAACCAAACTAAACATGATTGGAAATTGCTTGAATGTGTTCTATAAAATAATTATTTTTCTCCCTATTCTAGGAATCTATGAACTAGCTACTTTTCAAATGAAACCTGGTGGGCCAGCTCTGTGGGGTGACCCATTTAAAAGGGCAGTTCATACTCATATCAATCGAGGCTACACAAAACTAGTTGGAGTGTTCCATGCAGAATATGGAGTGCTCAACAGAGGTACAGTTGTCCATTTCTTCTTATGAAATTGGCAAAATATATGGGTGATCCACATTAAGTTCCTTTTGTCAGTTTGTCTCTGTTTTCATTATGGAGTATATTTTGCTTTTTATTGCCCAAGTTTCAGCTTTGTAATTTTAAGGGTTGAGCAAACCTATTTTACATCTTATTTAGAATGTTATTCACCTTACAAAGTTTCTTTTAAATACTGAACTGTTCTTTTCCCTGATACATCAAAATGATAAAATTGTAAATACTGGAAGGAACCTGAAAAAGTCATCTGTTTCTTTCATCACCTTATTTTCCTCTGAATGTACTTTTAATGATTTTTTTTTCCTTTTTTCACAGTTTTATTGAGCTATAATTGACATATAAGTTTAGGGTATACAACATAATGATTTGATATATGTTGTAAAGTGATCACCACAATAAGTTTAGTTAACAGCCATCACCTCACAGTTACAAATTTTTCTCCTTATGATAAGAACTTTTAAGATCTACTCTCTTTCAGCTTTCAAATATACAATGTAGAATTGTTAACTGTAGTCTTCATGTTGTATATTACATCCCCAAAACTTACCTATCTTGTAACTGGAAGTTTGTGCTTCTTGTAATTTTTTTTAAAAATTTATTTATTTTGAGAGAGAGAGAGCACATGTATGCAAAAGAGAGAGCGGTGGGGAGGAGCAGAGGGAGAGAGGGTCTTAAGCAGACTCCACACTGAGTGTGGAGCCCAAGAAGGCACAATCTCAGGACCCTGAGATCAAGCCTGAGCCAAAACCGAGAGTCAGGCATTTAACTGACTGCACCACTCAGGTGCCCCTGTGATTTTTTTTTTTTTTTAAATAACATTACTTGGGGTAGATTGTTTATGGGTAAAAAAGTAATATGTAATTATTATAAATATTAAAAACAATGGACAAGCCCAAAGAAAAAAAATATGGTTAATCAATTTATTTAATAAAATATCTATTTGGGATATTTAATTTTTTAAAGTTGAATGATATTCCAATCAGAATTTCAGAGAGTTTTCTTGTGGCAAACTCTGAAAAATGTTTGTAAAATTTATCTGAAAGGATAAATGACTAAGAATAGCTAATGAATATTTGAAAGACTTGTAATATCCGGTTGCCTCTTCATCTTCTCCACTTTATGTCCAATGGACATATCCAAAACTGAGCTAATCATTGCTCAGAAAGTCAACTTCTACTAATATATATGTTATAGATGTATATTCAAGTTGGAAAATATATGAAGAGGAGAAAAAAATTTTAGATGCCTATCTCACACCATAATGCTAAAATAAAATCAAGATGGATTATGGATTTCTTTTTTTTTTTAAGATTTTATTTATTTATTTGACAGAGAGAGAGACAGCGAGAGAGGGAACACAAGCAGGGGGAGTGGGAGAGGGAGAAGCAGGTTTCCCGCTAAGCAGGGAGCCCGATGCGGGGCTTAATCCCAGGACCCTGGGATCATGACCTGAGCTAAAGGCAGACGCTTAACGACTGAACCACCCAGGCACCCCTGGATTATGGATTTCAGTTAAAAAATTGAATTCATACAATTACTAAAACAAAATACAGATGAATTTATTTAACAATGTGTATGGAAACAATATTTCTAAGCCAAAAAGTAAATGAAACTATGAAGGAAAAAAAGAATAATTTTATTATAAAAGAATGATTTTATTATACAAAGCTCAAGCTTTGTGTCTCTCAAAATATCTTAAATGAAATCAAAAAGCAAAAAATACATACATACATACTTCTACAAAGGTAGACACAGATGACTACCAAAAATATATTAAAGAAGATTCAGATTAAAACAATAATGAGATGCCAGTTTTTACCTAATAAGGATACTTTATATAGATACAGTATTAGATAGGTCAGAGAAAAATGAGTTAAACTTGTAGGGTTCATATCTGCTTCATCTTCCCTCAAGAAAATTGGCAATATAAATAAAAAGGCTTATCTGTTTGTATTTGACATTTTTTAATTTTTTATTTATTTTTTTAATTTCAGTATAAGTAACACACAGTGTTATATTAATTTCAGGTGTACAATATAGTGCTTCAACAATTCTATACATTACTCAGTACTCATCATAAGTGTACTCTTAATTTCCTTCACCTATTTCACCCACCTTCCACCCACCTCCCCCCTGGCAACCAAAGGTTCTCTATATTTAAGAGTCAGGGTTTTTTTTCTTTGTTTGTTTCTTAAATTCCATTATGAGTGAAATCATGTGGTATTTGTCTTTCCCTGATTGATTTATTTCACTTAGCATTATATCCATCCATATGTTGCAAGTGGCAAGATTTATTTTTTATGGCTGAGTAATATTCCACTAACACACACACACACACACACACACCTTCCTTATCCATTCATCTATCAATGGAACATGGGTTGCTTCTGTATCTTGACTACTGTAATTAATGCTGCAGTAAACACAGGGGTACACATATCTTTTCAAATTCATGTTTTTATATTCTTTGGGTAAATACCCAGTAGTGTAATTACTGGATCCTATGGTAATTCTATTTTTAATTTTTTGAGGAACCTCCATACTGTCTTCCATAGTGGCTGCACCAGTGTGCATTCCCACCAGTGGCACATGAGGGTTCCTTTTTTCCCACATCCTTACCAACACTTGTTGTTTCTTGTGTTTTTTATTTTAGCCATTCTAACAGATGTGAGGTGATACCTCATTGTGGTTTAGATTTGTTTTGATGATGATGAGTGATGTTGAGCATCTTTTCATGTGTCTGTTGGCCATCTGTATGCCTTGTTTGGAGAAATTCATGTCTATTCATGTCTTCTGCCTATTTTTTAGTTGGATTATTTGTTTTTTGGGTGTTGAGTTACATAGGTTCTTTATATATTTTGGACCTCCTTGGGATGATTTTGTTGGGGACTCTCTGTGCCTCCTGAATCTGGATTTGTTTCCTTCTCCAGAGTTTCCAGCTATTATTTCTTCAAATAAGTTTGCTGCCCCTTTTCTCTCTTTTCTCTGGGATCCCTGTAATGTGAATGTTATTACACTTGATGGTGTCAGTGAGTTCCCTTAACCTATTCTCATTTTTTTAATTAATCTTTTCTCTTTCTCCTGTTCAGCTTGATTGCTTTCCATTACAGTCTTCCAGCTCACTGGTCCATTCTTCTGCTTCCTCTAATCTACTATATATTCCCTCTAGTGTATTTTTTAATTTCACTTACAGAGTTCTTCATCTCTCACTGGTTTTTTGTATTTTCTCTCTCTTTTGAGGGTCTCACTGAGATCCTCCACTCTTTTCTCAAGTCCAGTGAGTATACTTATGATCATTACTTTAAATTCTCTTTGAGATATATTGCTTATCTCTGTTTCATTTTGTTCTCTTGCTGGATTTTGTCCTGTTGATTCATTTGGGACATATTCTTCTGTGTCTTCATTTTTTCTAACTCTCTGTGTCTGCTTCTATGTGTTAGGCAAGTAATGGCCTTATGAAGAAGAGCTCATGTAGTGCTCTGCAGTGCAGTGTCTCCTGTTGACCAGAACCTGGCCCTTCCAGAGTATCTCCTGTGTGTGTTGCATACACCTTACTATTGTGGCTGAGCCACATTTGCCTTCAGTCCAGTTGCCTGCAATGGCGCTTTTTGCCAGTTGTGGGCAGGGTTTGGTTCTTGTGTTGTTAGGAGGCCAGTCTGGGGCTGCCTTGGGCAAAAAGCCTTAATTTTTTAAATTAGTTTTGCTAATATTAAGGAAATATGCATGGATATGTAGGTGGGTTTAGTTATACAAAAAGGAAATTTGAAATGACATAAAATATATAGCCATATTTAAATAATGAGATTAAAGGTTTTTTAAGTTTCCAATTTACTATAAAGGACATGTATAACTTTTACAAGAAAAAAATTATTGAAAATGTGTGTGCACACACTGTAATCTTGGGGCGCCTGTGTGGCTCAGTCGGTTAGGTGTCCAATTTATGATTTCGGCTCAGGTTTTGATCTCATGGATCGTGAGATTAAGCCTTGCACTAGGGTCTGCACTCAGCGGGGAGTCTGCTTGAGATTCTCTCTCTCCCTCACCCTCTGCCCTTCCCTCTATCCATGCACGTGTGTGCTCTCTCTCTAAAATAAATCTTTAAAAAAAAAAAAAGAAAATGTGTGTGTACACACACTTTTTAATCTTAATCCATTCTTAGTGTACTAGGAGAATGGTAATATGCTGAGTATAAATCAGTACTTAATATCTGGAGGACAGTGTATAATATATACACTGTATCTTTGTAAGTATATATATATATATATATATATATATATATATATATATATATATATATGATATACTCTTTGGTTCTCTCAATTTAAATTTTAGGAATTTATATTAAGAAAATATTCAGATCCAGACTGCCTGGGTTTGAATCCCAGCTTCACCACTTATAACTTTGTGACCCTGGGTAAGTTACTTAACCTCACTGTACCTTAGTTTCCTCATCCATAAAATGATGATACTAATAATCTACCACCGAAAATTATTATGAAGACTAAATAGACTAAATGAGTTAATACATGCAGAATGCTTAAAACCAGGTCTGGCACGTAATCAACACCCAGTAAATATTAGTAGTAGTTGTCATCAGCTTTGTTATTATTATAGATATATATGTAGATGCTACTCTAATGAGGGTTCTCTCAGTATTTTTTTTTTTTTTAAAGATTTTATTTATTTATTTGAGACAGAGAGAATGAGAGAGAGAGAGAGAGCACATGAGAGGGGGGAGGGTCAGAGGGAGAAGCAGGCTCTCTGCCGAGCAGGGAGCCCGATGCGGGACTCGATCCCGGGACTCCAGGATCATGACCTGAGCCAAAGGCAGTCGCTTAACCAACTGAGCCACCCAGGCGCCCTCTCTCAGTATTATTTACAATAAAGAAACATTTTTATGTAATATGCAGATTATCCAGAAAAAAATATATGTATCTACATCATGTATTTATATAACCATAAACTTACATGTTTATGTGTGTATAAATATTCATAAAAATACATATATATATACATAAATATGGAAAGAGATACAGCAAATATAAAAGTGGCTTTTTTTCTAGGTGGTATAGAAATGACTCCTCTTTTCTCTTTTTATCCACATTTTCCTATACAGCTAACATATCTTACATCGGAATTATTAAAAATTTTAAAATATTATACATAAAAACATTTATTCCATATTTCAAAAAATATTACAATATTAATCTAATCAGTCAGGGGCTTGGATAAAAAGTTCTTATATCTATAGGGAGGAATTCACATAGCCATTAAAAATTAAGGTTACTGCCATGGGAAATATGCATTGTTGATTTTTAAAAATCTACTGGTAAGTGTAATATATAGTACGACCCTAATTTGATTTTACTCATTTGTTTAAAGGAAATGCGCTAAATGTCAATAGAGGTTCTCTCGAGGTGGTTAAAATTATGCTGCTTTTTATTTGCTTCTTCATATCATCAAGATTTTCAGTAGTAAACACAAATCTTTTATAATCTTCCTTTTTTAAATAAACTAAAATGTATTAGAAAGTCATGAAGCCTCATTATAGACTTAATTGTGTTTAGTGTGTTATTTACTTTCCCTTTCCAGATTTCTGTTTCTTCATCTATAAAACCAGTTTGATTAATTTATAAATTTCTCTCCCAAATCTCTGACCCCCTCTGAAATCTTATTACTAACATACTTAATTTTACCTTTTTGATATCCACTATTTTGATCTAAAGAACAAGACTTAATGTTTCTGATTAATTTTTCTGTATTTCTTACTTGTAGTAACACCATAGTCTTTAGACGCTGTTTTTGGTTTATTTTCTGCAGTTCATGTTCTTTGGTGGAATGAGAGTGCAGACAGTCGTGCGGCTGGGAGACATCAGTCTCATGAGGATCCCAGGGTTGTGGCAGCTGGTAAGCTATTTCACTAGGCATGAAGTATTCGAACCACAAATTCGATTCAGTCAGTAACTTTATATGCCTTCTTATGAAATGTTTTTTTCCAGTTCGAGAAAGTGTTAACTTCCTTGAGTCTCAGAAGAATATGCTTCTGATTCCTATGTCATTTTCACCATTGAAATAATAGTTTTCCATTGAAATACGAAGCATTGCATTAACTGCTATAAGATGTGTCTGCTAATGGTACTTAAACTCTCCCAAGAGATTCTCATTTTTATATGAAGGAGATGGTAAGTTAATTTGCTATGTCCTTTGCATTTTTAAAAGCTGCCTCTGTCCATTGTCACCACCATGAGGAAATAGTTCTGTTCATTTTCCCTTTGGCATTTCAGTATCTGTCATACATTAAAAATTGTTGTCATTCCTACAAGATCTTGATTTTTCATTTGTTTCAGAATATCTCTTGTACTCTGTTTTGACAACCCTCTGCTTTTATAGCATTTCCTTATGTTGAAATGATTAGGTCACATTTCCATGCCTATGATAATATTTCTAAACTATTTATATACATTGTCAAACTTTTCATGTCTATTTTTCTGAAATATTAAAAGTTTTTGTCCAGTAAAGTTTATTTTGTAATACTAAATGGGATTCATAAAAATATTAAACATGTTTATTATGGAAAAGTACAATATCATCTGTATCATCTCTATTAATTTTGGTTTTTACATTAATAATTACTTATGTGGAAAATAATGTTATTAGATCCTCATATTAAAAACTGTTGAAGACTCCTTGGTTTATATGCTGAAATGTCTTCATTTACAATTTATTTTACTAACTTTTACTTCACTTTGGATTACTATTTAACAAAGGTACTTGAGACAATCTGTCTGTGATAATGAGATATTTATGGTTATGGAAATGTTTGCCCTAATAAAAGCCTACAGATACATTCTGATTCTTTTTATTGTGTTTTATATTTGTGTCCTCTTACCTGGAACTGTTATGTTGCTATAAGATAATGAGACAGTAGTAAATATACTGTCTTTATTTAAGTATTAAGTTACTTCAAGTAAATAGCATGCTAATAACCCCACAAGGAGAATTTCTTTAGTACTGTCACAGATGTACTAGGATTTTCCTACAAAAAAACTTTAATTTTTATTTTAGTTGAGTACCTCAGCATTCTTAACTAGATTTGGTACTTACAAGCTCTTATGGTAGTCTATATTTATAGCTATATGATTTTATGTTTCTAATATATATTGCAAATACAACATAGTAAATTATTAGCTATGTGAGGGAAAACTGAAAAACAGGAAGCATATTCACCTCTCACTTATCTGGTCCTCAAGAATTCAAAGGACAGATAAGTTTTCCTAGTAAGGCAAAGAACATCATAACTCTGGAGGTAAAAACCTATCAGAGAGGTTTTGAGTTTTGACTAAGAGTCTTCTAGCTCAATTATATCTTTGAAAGTTGTCACTTAGCAAATTAGGTGACAGTGTTGTTATTTGCAGTCAGTGTAGACAGATTTTCTCTCTGGCATAAGATCAGCTTGGTGTCATGAAAACACACAGCTGCTTCTACCTTTCCCTTTTTCATTCATCTTTACATTAGCTAGAACACTTAGAAGAGACAGGGGCTCTTTCATCCAATCCATAGCCCTGATGGAGATTTAGAAAGCAGCAACAGATGGGTGTTCTTACCATATCCCACACAAAACTGGAGAACCAGTACATGACAGTCTACACTCTGCTGATGAACTGCAGGTGCTTCGCTTCACTGACCCACGCCTGGATCAGGAACACAACAAAGCTGGCTGAGATGAAGCACATTTCAAAGATAACACAGATGGGCACACGCTCTTCTTGGAGAGAGAAAGTCAGTGAGGATCTGAGGAGTCACTGATGCAGTTGAGAACACAGTCAAGGAGGACACACACACACACATAAATGCACACAAATATCTGATAAATAGCCCAGGGAAAAACATCTATTCAATAAATAAATACATTTCTTTTACTCAGAGTTTACACATGATTATTTTCAAGTCAAAAATCTGAAAAACAAATGCATAACATCTCATTGAGTTAAAGAGTCCAGTACTGGGGCACCTGGGTGGCTCAGTCGTTAAGCATCTGCCTTCGCCTCAGGTCATGATCCTGGGGCCCCGAGATGGAGCCCCGCATCGGGCTCCCTGCTCAGTGGGGAGTCTGCTTCTCCCTCTCCCTCTGCTGCTCCCCCTCCTTGTGCTCTCTCCCGCTCTCTCTCCCTCAAGTAAATAAAAATAAATAAATAAAAATTTTAAAAACCTAAAAAAAAAAAAAGTCCAGTACCATAATGAAACTATTGAAAAAGGTCTGAGAATGGCCTAATGGCATTCACTTTGGTCCACTTTTCCTGACCTTATAAGAGCAGTAGGTTGTAAATTCTCACACACACAGTGTGGCTTGAAAACTTAGTAAGTACAGAAATAGTTAATGTGAAACTACTCAGATAAGTTAAATTCTTCCAGCTGTAGATAATTTAAAACAACAGTATATAGCATATCAAATAGATAACAGAAATTCTAAAAAAAAAAAAAAGAAAAATTCTAAGATTCTGGTTATAAGAATGGTCCTATAAGCCCATTACAAAAGGTCTTTTTTTTTTTAAGATTTTTTATTTATTTGAGAGAGAAAGAGCATGAACGGGGGAGGGGCAGAGGGAGAAGGAGAAGCAGGCTCCCCCACTGAGCAGGGAGCCCAACGTGGGGCTCGATCCCAGGACCTTGGGATCATGACCTGAGCCGAAGGCAGATGCTTAACCGACTGAGCCACTCAGACGCCCCACAAAGGGTCTTGAATAAAATTCCTAATGACCTGTATTGACACTGTGTAGGAAATAAGGGAAAGAATACCTGCCATGCACCATATACAGGATATACACTTTCAAATATTAAATATACAGAGTAGCTCAGTCTTGGCCGGCCCAAGATCACTAAATACCAGGATGACTTTGTATGCAAAAGTCCTAAACGATAAGCTGCTAGGTGATGTGACTGACCTACAATGATTCCCACATACCAGCAACTCTGGGCCCACTTTCCTGACAAGTCTTGGGATAGATAAAGTACCTTGGCCAACTTCAAGTGTTTCTTTACTTGCTTAATGGAATCCTTTGACTCAGAGGAAGTGATTGAGAATTACTGGTACCCAGGGAAAAGCCACCGTACCTAAATAACAGCCTGACATAAAACATAGTATGGAACACAATACCACTCGACAGCAGATACCACATGAGTATGTATATGTTTCATTTAGTATTTCCTCTTCAAAGGAAATTCAAAGTTAGACTTTGTGAAAGTTACATCACAGCCACCTCTAATGGATTCTGGCAAACTTTTGACTCTTACAGTTCCTGCCCAGGGGGCTAATAGAAACTCCAGTGGGAAAGAGAAGGGACCTGGCCCTGATTATAGACTTTGACATCTGACACATTGAGGAAAGAGTGGTTATTTGTCTCAGATGCTCCTCTAAACTTGGTAGCTCAGTCCTGAACACGGGTCTCAAGCAAGCAGATGCAGAGCCAAAGCAAACAGTGAGGGACACTGACCACAGTAGGCTAGAGAGGGCCGGACAGACAAGCCATGGCTCTTTCTTAGCATGATGGCCACGTTAGGGGTCCCACTCTGCACTGCTCAGAGTTCTGTGGGTACTGGCTCTTGGGGAAAAGGCAAAGGAGGAAAAGTGGGAAGTAGTGACAGAGCTAAGTTTTGAGGCAGCCATATAAGGCATCTCATTTTCTAGGAGGTATGAATGGACTTTAAGGATTCCTCCTTTTCTTCTCAAGTACCACTTGCTCCTTCAAAGCCCAGAGGAACAAATGGGTTGAAAAACAAGGAAAATAGGTAGTTTTAATACCATTTCTTCAATCCCAGTCCTTGTTGGGTCCATGTAAAAAGTGAAAACTGAAAAACTGTCCTGGAATCCATACAATCCTCTGGGAATCTGATTTGGGAGAAACGTGTAACTGGGATAGGAGACTTATACTTTGAATTAAACCAATTTAAAAACCACCTTATTTAATAACATGACTGAACTAGAAGCTCTGCAAATTTAAAATAAACAAAGCACATGTGTCTTTATGGGCCACAATTGGGGCAGATAACAAAATGGGTAACAGTGACACATGTCCCTTGAATGTGGATCACAGTGTGACCAGACCCTGCCCACAGGGCCCAGGTGCTGCCATCAGCCAAACACAGAGGCCTGGTCCTTTCTGCCCTCAGCATCGGCCGTTCACTTACGCCAAGCCAAGATGTCCCCAAGGAAATTATTCTGAACTACTGAACAATAGACAGTGGAACATGATTCTTTATAGTCAAAAGGTTTTTAGGGAGCAGTATCATTGACTATGCCCAGTGACTTCTTTGGTCCATTGGAGTTATACTGATGAATAGATTCACTGTTCTGTTAAAGAGAAGTAATCAGGACTTCTTCAAGTTCTCACACCCATTTACAACTGCTTGTCCTCACCCTGCAACCCAGATGCTGATAAAGCAACAGAGGGAGATCACAAGCAAGCCTCTTTCTGAAACTGTTCTCAGAAAAAAGGCTCAGAACTGCTCCCCACACGCACAGCCTCAGAGAATGTCAGAGTCTTAAGACCCGCAGAAGTTTTATGGGCCAGCCTCCCTAATTCAGAGGTGAGTGGCCTGTCTGAGGTCACCAGCTCATCCTTGGCAGAACCAGGGAGGGAGCCGGGCCTGTCACAGTATATTCCGTGACATGACCTCAGTGGGAGAAGCCAGACTGTGCCTTCCACGGCCCACTGATCCAGAGTGTTGTGATCTGGTTTTAACTCAAACAAGTAAGTAACCGAGGCTGACTTTGCAAAGTAGACAAACAAGCTAAGACATAGGAACTTGAAGACCAAGTCCCTTCCCCTCAAAACCCACAGGCCTTTCCCTATGATAAGAATTAAGATCAAGACTGAATCAGACAACCCCCTGACAGGAGAGGTCAGCCATTCCTTCTTCCCAAGCAGAAGCTCCCAGCCCCCCTGCACCGCCATCTGCTCAGTCACTCGGAGGGTGACTCACTTGTGGAGGAGGCAACCCCCCTGCCCCCAGGGGACACACGGGCAGCATCTTCTTGATTTTGTCACTGCTACACTGGCAGGTGGGTGAGGGGTTCTCCATCATCCAGTTCCCATTTTGGAAGAGGTCCGTGATGGTCTGGGGAACGGGGGCGGTGGTCCACTCCTCCTCCCCCACCGAGCAGGGCATGTCTCTGCAAAGGGAGGGCAGCAAAGGCAGCATCACCCAAGAGGACCTGGCCTTTCCTGGCGCCTCAGGAGCACAGACCAATCAATAACAGCCACAAACATGCATCTATCCATCCCCTCACCATTTGTTTGATCTCCCCACAGACCTGTAAGCTGCAAACTCACTTTACAGTTAAGGATGAAGGAACACAAAGAGGCCCTAAATGCTCATACCAAACTCCAGTCAATCCAATCTGCCGGCATTTGGTCTCTTGCCCCTGTGTTCGCTCAGCGAATATTCACTGAGCATCTACTATGTGCCAGACACTGTTCTGCATATCTGAGAGTCTGGGGTGAACAAGACAAAGTCCCTGCCTTCTGGAGAGGAATTTGGCAATAAGCAAAGGTCACTTAGCCAAAAATAAAGCAAAATAAGAGGACATTGAATTGGGGGAAGAGGGACTACTGCCTTCTTCCAAGACAAACGATTAGAAAGGAGTCAGGAAAAGATCTGGGGAGAAAGAACACAACAAGCAAAGGCAATAGAAAGTGTAGGTACAAAGTCTCTCAGAAGAAGTGAACTTTCCATGTTTGAGGAACAGCAGGGGGACAGTGTGGCTGGAATGGGATGAGGTAGGGAGGAGAGTGATGGGAGTTGAGGGTGGAGGGAGGCAGGTGCCAGATGACTAGGGCCTGGGAAGGAGTCTGCATGTTATGCTCAATGTGCTGTAAATCTGGTGCAGGATGGCAAGATTCACTTTATGCTTTAAAATGAGCACAGAATTGGGGTTTGGAGGGGATGGGGTGAGGGTGCTCAGTACATGAAGAGCTAGGTTGTCTGCAAGCATCACAAGGCCTTGATGCCTGACTTGAGCTCTGAATCACTGTGGACCATCAACACAATGCTTGCCCTCGTGGGTCTTATCTTTTCCACCAGTAAAATAAAAGTACATAATGTCATGCTAAACAAGTCATTTCCAGCATCCCTTCCAGTTGCAAAATTCTACAATGCATAGCCACACTCTTTATGTTATTCTTGTACGTGCTAAAAATATCAAAGGAACAGATTTGTGGACTGCTCTCTAGTTCTCTCTAAAGCTCCGTGACTTGATGGAAAAGTCAAAGTAAGACATGGGGCTCACACTCCAAAACCTTCCCAAGATGATTGGCTGAGACAAAGCTCAGTGCCACAGTCAATGTCCCAGTCAAACTTCCCTCAGTTCTACTCCTTTTGGTAAAACCTAGAATGTGAATTTGGGAAAAGCTGCCAGAGTGGGGCCCCTCCGTCCCACCACCCCTCACACACACATGCAGCAGCGCTCTGCCCCAACACTGTGAATCCTCTGACGGCAGGGGCTGGACCTCTTTTGTCTCTGGAGGCTAGCCCTGAGCCCAGATCCAGCTCCCCCCACGTTGGCACTTCTCTGAGTCCACACCGCTCAGCGGGCGTATAATAAATCCACCTCATTTCATTCTTCTACCTCACCTACAAAACATGCAGGTTTGTCAAAAGTCTTGTGACTCTAGAGACGATGTCTCCATGTCCTTTTCCATAACGGTCATCTTGTTCTTTAGGAACGGACATTGGCTGCTAGGGCTTACCACCCATGAAGCAGTCAGTACCAGCAAATGCTTAGTAAATATTCAGCAGTAAGAGCTGGCAAGGACATGGTAGCTATCTGTCTAGAAATCTGCTCTGAAACCTTGCATGCCCAGGTACCAGGCTCACTGGTCTGTCACTTGCAAAGTTAGTATCTTCCATTTAAAACCTGGAATTCAAGTTAGTCCTTCTCCAATCTTCCTATGCCTTCCCACACTCTCCATAATTCCTCCGAGTCTGTGCTGTAACTGAGCCAGAACCTCATTCTACCTGAGCCTGGAACTTCGAACCTCCGTGGGTCATGGTTCGGTTCACTTGGAAACTCACCTCTCTTCATGGTCTTTATGCACAAAGACCTCCACACACACCTCCCCCCATGCCCACTTAGAGACACGTGGGTATTTCACTGCATTTATCCATACGCTACCTACTTCCTTAAAAAGGATTTTGAAGGGAAGTACAAAAATATGCAACTCCAAAAGAAGAAAAAGTCCATTTTTATACACAATAATATAGAACATCTTTTCAGGTTGGTAAAGTGAAGAAGCTGATAAGCCAAACTGCAAATTATATATAATGGCAGCCTATCTCTGCTTTTAGGTACAGGAGCTGGTAGAAAGGAAGAAGGGGAAAGCATTTGATCAGTACAAAGTGCTATTTGAATTAAATATTAATCTCTAAAGCAGTAAATAAATGTCTGCAGTGATTTTACTCCGCAGGATGATAGAAAACTCTCCTAGTCGGCTCTGTTTGTTCCTAGATTCTGGTTAGATTACTCTATCAGCTTTTTAAAAATAAAAAATGCTTCAAAGGACAAATGATACTAGTCGCAATGAGGGGCATCTATCACAGCTGATAAAGGTAATAGAGCAGACAACAAACCCGGGTGACAAGCATAAGACAACCCAGCTGTCAAGGGTCTCATAGCTCAAGGGGCACTTACGGGATTGGATTTCCTTCCATACAGCGGGTCCCGAAGCCGGGGTGTCTGGTGAGGGCATTCAAGAGTTCCTGGGTGCCCATGTCCTCAGGAGCATCATTACTGTGGGTACATGACAGCAGCCAGCTCAGCAATTCATTAAAACCAGGAATTGGGAGGTGGAATTGTTTTTCTAAACTGAACACTTCATTAGGCACTTCCGGTGTGCCAGGCGCTCATTATCAGAAATGAATAAAACACAAAACCTACCCAAAAGGAGCTGACACTGACTGCGTATTTGGGATCAAGGTAAGGGACAGCCCTCTGAGCTTGTGTAGGTTGTAATGAATGGGTGTGCGCACATGTACAAACAGCCACGCACATTTCTACACGTATTTTAATGTGCAGAAATTCATTAAGGATCGGTTTTTCAAAAATACTTTCACAGTTTTCCATGAAACCTGAACCAGACAGGAAAGAAGCATGGGGCTAGAGAAGGAAGAACCAATTCACGTACTTACGTATTTTTTGTTTTCGTTTCTTTTAAAGCTCCCCTTTTACATCACAGAGATGCTTCTCCCCATCTAAAGGTCTACAAATACTACAAGACTGAAGAAAACTTCTGTGGAAGGAAGTAGAGAAATTCCTTTGTGCTTTTGTTTGAAGCACTGGATTGTTACAGAGTAGCTGGCATCCGTGTCTAAAGAACACTCGCTTGTATCTGTGATGTAATAAACACATGAAATGTACCGTGCAGACAAACAAGAACCTGGAGGTATGATGCTGTGCCCGTGTTCGGAAGCCCTGGGATGAAGCGACAAAATTAAGACACAGCTATGAAAAGCCCAAATACTATAGCTTCCTCATAGATGTTTTGCAAGGGCAGATTATTTACGTAAAACACAGATGCCTGTTCCTGATGACTGTAGGATAAAAAGAAAGGAGCTCAAAAGTGGGAACAGAGGACGGGTCTGTCAGTGGAGATTCAATTCCCTGCTGTTCTTTGCATACGATACTAGTCTGTGTCGGGGCTTTGGAACAGCTGATAAAATCCACTCCACTGCGTGATTCTCGAGTCCACCTGCCCTTGGCCCTCAGCAGCGTCAACACCCTCAGTCTGCCTGAGCTCTCTTCTCTCCAGAGGCACAGAAAGCAAACACGTACCTGACGAACGTGTACTGTTCGTTGTACATCCAGGGCTGAAGTTCCAGGCTGGGGTACTTGCCAAAGGGGGGCACGATCAAGCTGAACACCAGGGCAATGCAGACAAACACAGCTGGTAGGACGATCTGTAACCAGGGGACAGAGGGGGAAAAGGAAGTGGCAAAACAAGGCCAAGTGACAGAAAAAGGGGCCTGGGGCAAGCCCCTAAGAGTCCAGCCAGCCTCCCCAGCCCAGCCAGCACGCAAGTGAGCACCACGGGACCCAGAACAGAGCTCCACCAAGGCATTCATGGCAGGTGGGAAGCAGCAGATCCTGCCACCGAAACCTCTTCCCTCCAGGGCATTTCTGGAGGCTGGCAGCACAAGGCCAGAGGCTATGGACACCTCGCAGTGGCACGAAGCTCAAAACTTCACAGAGTAAATAGTGGTCACATGTCAGGGGGACTCAGAACCCTGGGTCCTGCTCTCTTCCCACCGAAGACCTGAGAAAGACCACGATGAGCCATGAGCCCGGCTCAGCTCAGAGAAAGGCCGAGAGAACAAGCCCTGCACCAGGAGCCAGAAGACCCGAAGCCTGGTTCTGTCTCTACTACAAGTGTACCCATGTGAAGTCACTCCCGCTGCGGCCTCTCACTTGTAATCTACAGACCAAGACTAAGTGACCCAGTCAGATCCCACCCTCTGAAAGGGGACAGCGTCTGCTGTCACCATGGGATGGCCTCAAAACGCGTCATCACCCAATTCCTTCTTTATGGGAAAATACTCTATAACAATCATCTCATTTCATTACCATTACAACTCTATCACCAATCAACGAACAAGGGAATTGAGCTCAGAAAGACTAAGTAACTTGCCCAAGGTCACACAGCCAATAAGTGGCAGAACCAGAATTCCAACCCAGGTCTGCATGCTCCAAATTCATACTCCCTGCATTACCCACAGAGTCTGCAGGGAAGAATCTCTGCAGACACTTTCTCTATACTTCTCGATTTTATACAGCGGGATAATTTTATCCCTCCCGACCAAGCCACTTAGCATGCAAACACTGACATGCAGGCAACAGTGTAAGGAGTCTTCTCTGTTTGCCCATTTTTTTCTGACCTCTCCGGCTACCTTTCTGTCAATTTGCAGTTAAACATCACTTTAGAGAAAAGTCATGTTTCCAAGAAGTTTATATGTCAAGTGCATCTCAGCTTATGAAAACTGAATTTGCCCCGCCAATTTTCCTAAACTCTGTCCTTGTTACGCTGTCCTCTACCATAAACCTCACACACACACACACACACACACACACACACACACACACACACACAGCACGACTTAATGCCAGGCCCCATTCTAAGCACTTACTCACTTTAATCCTCATAACAACCCTATGTCTGGGCGCCTGGGTGGCTCAGTTGGTTAAGCGACTGCCTTCAGCTCAGGTCATGGGCCCGGAGTCCTGGGATCGAGTCCCACATCGGGCTCCCGGCTCAGCGGGGAGCCTGCTTCTCCCTCTGACCCTCTCCCCTCTCATGCTGTTTCTCTCTCTCTCTCTCAAATACATAAATAAATAAAATCTTTAAAAAAAAAAAATAACAACCCTATGTCATAGGCACATTATCTTCATTCTAAAGATGAGGACACGGAGGCACAGAGAAGTAACTCGCCCGCAGATGCGTGAGCGGCAGGAAGCAGGACTGGGATTGAAATACGGAAAGTCTGGCTCCAGCCTCCACCTCACAACCATGACCCTCTCCTGCCTGCACTGGTCAGGGAGCCTGCGGCCCACCCGGGGAGCCAGAGTCATTGGCCTGGAGCAGCACTTGTCACCTGAGCAAAGAATCCCTTCCGACTCCGTCTGGCAATCAGCAGCCTCTTCCACAGAAGGGCCACAAACTGCTGCTGTGTGAGCTTCCAGCCCTTCACCTGGTAGGAGCCTTTGCCATCCATCCTGCTGAGCAGGTCTGTTTCTCTGGATTCTGCAAGAAGCCAACACTGAAGGTCACCTAGTATCTGAGGCAGTCTTGACCTCACCACGCTCTTCTTTTTCCGGCTTTTCCAGCAAGACCTCAAATCAGTAAGATAAAGATGAACGATACAACAGAAAATTGGGCAATGGTAATAAAGTGAGATCTCGAAAAATGAAAACGATATGGCCTACAAAATTATGAAAAGATGAATTCACAAGAAATCAGAAATGTAAATTATTTCTCATATATAAATGAAAAAAATTATAAAGATGCTGTAAAAACAATGATGGTCAAGTAAAGCTAAAACACATTAAAAAGTGAATTAATTACTCAGCTAGTGGGTATCTGACAGCTTGTGGAAGTGAAAGTGAAAAGAAATATACTAGAGAACACTGGATAATGGGTCATTTGAAAGAGGAGCTTCATGAAAAAATATGTCATAAACTAAGTGCACGAGTGTTTTAAGCTAGAAAGTGTCTCAATTTATATGTAGGGGAAAAGCCAGCATATTTAGTAACAATCTAAAACAAGTAGCAAAAGTTCCAGAAATACTTCTCCCATAACATCTCTCTCCAACTCCAGTTGGGAGGCACAAAGATCACTCAGAGCAATAGACTTGTAAAGCCTATTTCAAGGAATAATTACATTTATTAATGAGAAGTCTAAAACGTTACTGCCACTAGAATTCACTTTTAAAATCAAAACATAAAGAAAGCCAATTAATATAGGATATCTAAAAAGGGATATAATAATATATATTAAACACAGATGTTCATGTGTTTTAGTAATGAAAGCAATTTTATAGAAACAACTTGGAAGAAATTCATACTATATTTAATACTGAGTTGCTCACAAATCTTTCCTACCACTAATTTGAAGACGACTAGCAATAAGGAGGCTGATACAGAAATATCAAGACATGTTGACAAGCTGAAGCAGTGTACAGTCTATTTTCCTTCCCATGGCATTTAACTCAATGCTCAACATACAACAGGTGCTTAACACCTGTTAAGGTGTTAATATTCACTGATATGAGTAGAAAACTTTTTAAGAAACTGAATGAAAATGGAAATTATTTTTTATTCCCAATTACTTTTAAAAATAATAATAAAAATAAAGAAAAAAAACCCATAAACACTGGTAGTAATTCACCTTGTTGGAAAAGAAACAACAGACCCAAAATGGAGTCATTTTCACCCGTAATAGCAAACCAAGACTTAATTGCAGTTTCCACCTCTCCCAGAAATGTGACCTTGAACAGTCAATCTGAAATTTCCTGATTAGCACTAGTAAGGTAATCTGCATAAAACCCCTGCTTTTCCTTTCCCCCAAAATATGACCAGGCCTGAAACAATCCTCTCTTTTCTTTTGCTAATAGCTCCCTTGCCCCACCCTCCTTCTGCCTATAAAACTATTCCATTTTGCACAACTCTTCCACGTAGCTATTTACTCAAAGAGATGCTGCCCAATTCATGAATTGTTGAATAAAGCCAATTACCTCTTCACATCTTCAAATTTCAAACTTGAATTTCTGTTAACAGCCTTTACTGAAATTTTTCTCTTCCAATACATAATCCTGTATCATGCATACAAAGAAAATGGAACTGTGAGATAACTCCATACTAAATAACTATAGCTTAAATTACAGGAACTCAAAAATTACAACAAAAATAGCACATGCTAGGTCACACTTCAATGAAGGAAAAGTAGTCTATACCACCATCTAGTGGCCTTATAAGACAGCACTAAGGTACTTAGCCAGGGATGTCACCAAAATACAGGCATCAAGGTTTACATGCAGAGCTATCGCCTTCCTTCCTACTCAGTTGGGACAGCATTGGATCGACCTCTCCTCCTTCCTTCTGCAGATCTGCATGAGCTGGACCCTTGGACAAAACCATGCAGGAACACCATCAAATGGACTATTGCCTTTGCACATGTCATATAATTTCCTCCACCCTTTACTTGATACCTATTTCTTACATAAGGTGTAAAAATGCATCTTCATACTCATCAGACCAAATGGACAGTATAAAAAATTGGTCAGAAAAAACCCATACACTGTGATTAAGGGCATAAATTTATAAGATGGTTTGGCACTGTTTAGTAAAGATGAATATGGTACATATCTTATCACCTAGCAATCCCATTCCTAGGTATATACTCTAATGCAGCGGCTCCTAACCTCTGGTACACAGATCCCCAAGGTGTCTATGGAAGAATTCAGAGGGTCTGGTAACTTAGATGGGAAAAAAAATTTCATCTTTATTGTGTTAAAAAAACACAAAAACACAGGACCAAAATGGCATCAGTTCGGTTAAGGCCCCAAGTCAGTAAACCAAGGCTTAATACCCAATTTAACTGCAGTATCAATCTTCCCCAGAAATGTAATCTTAAGTGGTCAGTCAAGAATTTTCTGACAGGTGCCACTGAGTCTGTAACATAGCCCCCTCCCACCCCCCAAGGGAAGATGAGGTAATCTGCATAAGAACGCCTGCTCTTCCACCAACCCCACCAAGAGAAAGTGACCTTGGGCGCCTGGGTGGCTCAGTTGGTTAAGCGACTGCCTTCGGCTCAGGTCATGATCCTGGAGACCCGGGATCGAGTCCCACATCAGGCTCCCTGCTCAGCGGGGAGTCTGCTTCTCCCTCTGACCCTCCCCCCTCTCATGCTCTCTCTATCTCATTCTCTCTCAAATAAATAAATAAAATCTTTAAAAAAAAAAAAAAGAGAGAAAGTGACCTTGCCGTGAAATATCCTTTCTTTTCTGTTGTTTATAATTTTCTTGCCCCACCCTCCTTCCTATAAAAACCTTCCATTTTGTATAACTCCTCAGAGCATCCCTCTACTTACTAGAGTGAGATGTTGCCCAATTCATGAATCTTTTTACATTTTACTTATTTGAGAAAGAGAGCGAACGTGTGACCAGAAGAAGGGGCAGAGGATGAGGGAGAGAGAGACTCTTCAAGCAGACTCCCCACTGAGCATGGAGCCCAACGTGGGGCTCCATCCCAGGACCCTGAAATCATGACCTGAGCCAAAATCCAAAGTTGGCTGCTTAACCGACTGAGCCACCCAGGTGCCCCATCATGAATCGTTTAATAAAGGCAACGAGATCTTCAAAATTTACTCAGCCGAATTTTCTTTTTTAACAATTGTCACCAACTTCTAACTGAAAATAAGCATTTCCTTTAAGTATGAATGTAGGCAACAAATCACAATATTATTAATGGGACCTGTGACTTTGTGACCAAAAAATATCATAGATATTGTCAAATTCCAGAGGTATTACAAATATATAAAAATTTCTTTTATGCTCATCACTAAATTAGGATAGTTGTTAAACCCAATGATAGATCCTGTTATTTAGTACCCTAATAAAGAAGTATGTCTATTTCTTTATCAAGAATTTTCTTTCAGGGGCAGGTGGCTGGCTCAGTTGGAAGAGCATGTGATTCTTGATCTCGGGAAAGTGAGTTTGAGTTCCATGTTGGAGGTAGGGATTACTTAAATAAACTTAAAAAAAATATTTTCATATTTTGATCATTCTAGCTTCATCTGTTTTCTTTGTAAACCTATGTATTTGCTAAGCATGTAAAACCTTAGGGTTGTGTTGGGGAGCAAGAATTCCTGTCCCCTTCAGGGGTTCTTCTAGCTGGACTAAGAATCAAATTGACAAGAGACAGATTAACAGGAGAAAATCAAATTTAACAGCATATGTATGGGGAATCCAAACAGATATGGAAATTCCAAAGACAGGCAAAATGAGGTATATATGTCATCCTGAATTAAGGAGAAGTGCATAGGGTTCCAGAACTTCAGAGGAAAAGAATGTAATTCACAGGGCAATAAGAAGAGCAGATGTTTGGTAATCAGCTGTTTGTCCTGCCATACAGATTGGTCACTCAGATAAAATTTATCTCTGGTAATAACCCTTATGCTGGCAAAGATCCCCAGTTTAGATTCTTCCATGTACTTAAGAGAAGGGCAAAAGTTTCTCTTGAGCCTACAGGGTTTTGATTGCCTTCAGCTCAAAATAATCTTCATGCCAAAGTGGCCAATCTTTTTTTTTTTTTTTTTAAAGATTTTTATTTATTTATTTGACAGAAAGAGACACAGTGAAAGAGGGAACACACGCAGAGGGGGAGGGATTGGGAGAGGGAGAAGCAGGCTTCCTGCTGAGCAGGGAGCCCGATGCAGGGCTCGATCCCAGGACCCTGGGATCATGACTGAGCTGAAGGCAGACGCTTAACAACTGAGCACCCAGGCGCCCCCAAAGTGGCCAATCTTGGAGTAACCTGCCCTCAGCCCCTACAGTTCCATAGGCCTACAAGATTTCCAAAGGGTTGGGGCGCCTGGGTGGCTCAGTCAGTTAAGTGTCTGCCTTCGGGCTCAGGTCATGATCCCAGCGTCCTGGGATCAAGCCCCATGTCAGGCTCCCTGCTCAGTGGGGAGCCTGCTTCTCCCTCTCCCTCTGCCCCTCCCCCTGCTCATGCTCTCTCTCTCTCTCTCTTCCCCTTGCTCTTTCTCTTTCAAATAAATAAAATTAAAAAAAAAAAAAAAAAGATTTCCAAAGGGTTCTATGGCATAAAAAAGTTTAAAAATCCCTGCCCTAGAGAAATTCTAAATATGGAAACAGGAACTATCTATTAAAAAATTCAAAACATCTTTGTTCCCAAAGATACAAAAGTAGGGATTCGAAGGGGTACGTGCACCCTGATGTTTATAGCAGCAATGTCCACAATAGCCAAACTGTGGAAAGAGCCAAAATGTCCATCGGCAGATGAATGGATAAAGAAGATGTGGTATATATATATATACAATGGAATATTATGCAGCCATCAAAAGGAATGAGATCTTGCCATTTGCAACGACATGGATGGAACTGGAGGGTCAAATATGTTGAGTGAAATAAGTCAAACAGAGAAAGACATGTATCATATGATCTCACTGATATGATGAGGAATTCTTAATTGCAGGAAACAAACTGAGGGTTGCTGGAGTGGGGGGTGGGGTGGGAGGGATGGGGTGACTGGGTGATAGACACTGGGGAGGGTATGTGCTCGGGTAAGCGCTGTGAATTGTGCAAGACTGTTGAATCTCAGATCTGTACCTCTGAAACAAATAATGCAATATATGTTAAGAAAAAAAAAAGAAGAAGAAGAAGATAGCAGGAGGGGAAGAATGAAGCGGGGGAAATCGGAGGGGTAGACGAACCATGAGAGACGATGGACTCTGAAAAACAAACTGAGGGTTCTAGAGGGGAGGGGGGTGGGAGGATGGGTTAGCCTGGTGGTGGGTATTGAGGAGGGCACATTCTGCATGGAGCACTGGGTGTTATGCACAAACAATGAATCATGGAACACTACATCTAAAACTAATGATGTAATGTATGGGGATTAACATAAGAATAAAAAAAAAATCTTTGTTCATAACATCAAATGGACAAATATATATCCATACAATGGAACAGCATATAGCAGAGAAATGTACTAATTACTATGGCTGCATCAAAATACATGATTTTCAAAAACCTATGTCAAAGCTAAGAATCAGGGGCACCTGGGTGGCTCAGATGGTTAAGCGTCTGCCTTCAGCTCAGGTCATGATCCCAGGGTCCTGGGATCGAGCCCCGCATCGGGCTCCCTGCTCAGCGGGGAGCCCGCTTCTCCCTCTCCTTCTGCTCCTCCCCTGCTTGTGCTCTCTTGCTCTCTCTGTCAAATAAATAAATAAAATCTTTGAAAAAAAAAAAGAAGCTAAGAATCAACTAACAGACAGACAAAAATAGTCTGATTCCATTTATAGAAAGTTCTAAACTAGGCAAACCAATGAAATATATTGTTTTGAGTTACACACAAATATAGTTGAATTTCAAAGAAAATGAATGCAATGATTAAAACAAAATTCTGAGTCATGGTTGTTTGAAGCAAGGAGGTTGGGGAAGGTGTCGTAGGGAGGAAAATGTGACCCGAAAGGAACATATATTGGGCCTCTAAATTACTGACAATATTTTATTTCTTTCTTGGCAGCAGGGTAATAGGCATTCAGTGTATTATTCTTTAAAGTATACTGACACATTACATTTACCTTAGGCAACCTTAGTCCACCCAATCTAAAATAACTACCCAGTTGGTCTATATCACATTAGCCTATTTTAATATTCCAGATTTATCTAGTTTTGGACTACTTGCCAGAAGTTTAAGATATACAATGATAATTTTCAACATACTTTCTGTATCTTCTAGGCAATTCAGGGATTTTTTTCAAAACAAAATGTCATATAAAAACATTTCATGTTTTTAAATGGTTTTTAGAGGCTATATTCTACCACACATATTTTAAAAATGAAAATTTTTTAAATGAACTGATTTTATAATCTGGCTTTAGACCCTGAATGTGCCACTTAGCAGCAGTGAACCTAAGAAACTTAATTCTCTCAGAACTTCACCTTGCTCACTTGGAGGTAAAGCTGAACTCACAGGGTTTTGAGGATGATTAAAACCTGTGAGTGAATAGGAGATTGTCTTAGGCACCTAGCAGCACTTACCAATAATTTCCCTCTCTAAGTAATAGCCATGAATTTTACAGTGATAATGAATCACAGATAGTGATTCACAGATAGTGATCTGTTAGTTAAGTATTTTCATCTTGGAAAATTCTCTCTACCTTTCTGCTGGCTAGATGAAGTTGATGATGGGGTGTCCATGGATGGCAAAACCACTAGGTAGAAGTCTGGATCCTTAATTCACTATGTATGGAAGAGCTGCCTGCCGACAAGGAAAACCCATTTTAGATTCTTAAGGAACAAGAAATAAAATCCTGTTGTGTCTGAGACATTATACATTTGGTATCTATTTGTTACAGCAGTTTAGCCTGTCCTATTTAATATATTCTTAAAAAGGTGAACCACATTCAGAAGTACCATATATAGCTGAAGGGGTCAGAACAAATTATTAAGTGAATGACTACCTACCAAATAGTGAGATATCCAGCCTTCTTCCCTCCTCAGTCACAGAAAACTGGCAGTAAGGAAGTTTCCACGCTTGGGGTAACTGACTAAACCTAAAAAAAATGACTATGGGTGAAAACAAATGGGAGTTTTTCCCCTCGATGAAATAACAGATAGCCTACAGAAAACCCTACAGTGAAGCCCACTATCTGACAGGCCACACCTATACTCAAAAAGCTTTCAAAAAAAATTTTTTTTGTCTCACTGAAAAATACGAGTTGATAACCAAGGATTAAAAATACAAAACTATTTTAGGAAAAACACTAGTATCATGGCAGAAAACAAATCAAATGATAATAAAACTTGAAACAATTCAGGAAGAAGACCCACAACAATAACTAAAAAATAAACACCTGTAATTAATGTCCTCTGAGATAGAAATTATGAACCCATGAAACAAAAAGAGTATATTATTTCTGATTAAAAAAAGAGAGAGAGAGAGAAATAAAGAAATATTCTGGGGAAGGGATAAAAAAGGGGCTTTGGGGAATAAATACTGTGAAAGTATAAGTTTAAACTAAATGAGTTAGAAGATAAAATTATGGTACTTTATCCCCAAAACCATAGGCCAAAAAAGTAGATACGTAAAACAGTAGAAAGAATAAAATTAGAAGATCAAGTGGAGGTACAATGTTTGATTAACAGAAGTTCCGAAGATTGAGAAGAAAATTTAAAAATCCAAGAAACAAAAAAATTTCAGGATTGAAGAGTGTCCACATTATGAGGTTACACTGAGTGAGGAACACTGTATGAAAAAAAATATCGACTCCATGGCACATGACTGTGAAATTTCAGAACACCCAGGAACAAAGAGAAAAACAAAAGTTTCCAGCGAGACTGACAGAAACAAGCAAGTCACATACAAAGAATTAGGAATCAAAATGGCATGAATTTCTTACTAGAAGGTATTATACAATGGAGCACTGCCTTTAAAAATATGAGGAAAAGTTATTTCCAATGTAGAATTTTACACCGTCCCAAAATATGCATCAAGAGGGCTGGTAGAATAAAGCATGTTTTATAGATACAAATCTCAGAAGTTTAATTCCCATGTACCCTGTCCTAAAATCAGAAGTTAAAAGAAAAAGAAACAAAATCCGGACACTAGGAAGTCCAACACAAAGCAAAGGAGATCCCAGAATTGCTACCATGCCATCTTAGAGGACTAGTCCACACTGGAGCAAGAGAACAAAGAACTCTCTAAAGATAACTCTAAAAGATGACACTGAAAAGCTGATTAATAGGTTTAATCATATTTGTTACCAAAAGATCCATCACAGCTGCTAACTCAGTAAACAAATGGGTAAGCCCTGGTACACTGCCATGGCGAATTATTCCATCCCAGAGAATTCGGAGGGGACTGGACAAATTGAAAGCATAGCTCCTGGCTGGGTTTGCCAACACTGTTGGAGAACAGTCAGATAAACTCATCACAAGAGTTTATCTGAGAAGCCAGTAACTCAAGAGATAAGGGTTTTGAAAAGAGAAGGGAGAAATTTATTGTGGGTACTGGCAGCCAGGGGAGGTGGTAAGCTCAAGACTTAACAACCGACCTCTCTGCCCCCAACATGGACACTTAACAATTTTATAAGGAGAGGTTGGTAGGAGGATACATGCAAGAGAGCAGGCAGACAGCCTGTGATCGTGGGTGAGGGTTGGTATGTGTTCAGCCCATGATCACAGGCAGAAGAAGAGGACCTGTGGGTATGGTCTTCTAGGCATCACGTTGCTATCAGGGCTTTTCCGATGTGGTGTTTGGGATGTTCTGGGTCCTTGAAAAAGAACTTCATCATGCTTCAAGAAAGTACGCTAAGAAATAAGCATAATTTTAGTTAACAGCATGAGTTAAGCAGTCTTGTCTATTTCTGGTTTTAACTGTTGGGGTCTACAGTTGAGCAAGAGGGCTCACTAACATAATGAAAGGTATATTCTGTTGGCAAAAAGTTTGGTGATTAATAAATGATAGGTATGAGGAAAATAACAGAAACAAAGCAAAGAGGGAGAGAAAAAAAGTAGTCACACTCCTATTGATTAAGATTATAGGTGTAACCCACTTAGCAGTGGCTTAAACTAGAAGACGATTTCTCATGTAAAAGAACTCCAGAGATGGGCGGTCCAGGACTCTTAGCTTGCTGTTCCATGGTGTCAGAACCTAGGCCTCTTCTCTCCTCTTGTCCCGTCTCCAGCATGTGGCCTCTACCTCATAATTCAAGAAGTCAAGCCATTACACCCATATTCCAGCATGAAGAAATAAGAAAGAAACAAAGGAGAGAACTGCTCCTCCTACACCGCTTTAGGTTCACTTATAGTAGGTTATAAATGCACTAACACATTACACTGGCCAGGACTTAGTCACACAGCTGCACCTAGATGTTTAATTTTTTAAAAAGAGAACAGCAGGGAGAATGGTAATGGGAAAGAGCTAATAGTCTCTGCTATCTCCCTTCAGTACTTCCCACTGTTCATATCCTACATTGTTTTTTTCTCAGAGTATTTATGAATCGCTGATGTATTTTTCTCTTTATTGCTTAATATTTCCCCGAACCGGTAAGTTCCAAGAAGACAGGGACTATGTCTTTTGCTCACCCCTGTACCCGTTTCTGGAAAAGTACCTGAGGCATAGAAGGAATTTAATAGTTAGAGGCCGAATGAGTGAATGAATTGTTAATTCCAGGGAGGGGGCAAAGTCTAAGAAAATAAATTGAAACATAAAGAAAGATCCAGTCCAGGCACAGATCCAGTCCAGGCATATCATTCAAAACGATGCCCATCACCCAGAAAAATTTAATCACCCCCTTTGGAATTATAATTTTAAAAAGCCTCCCTCTGAACAGATAATTCAAGTCTTTGAAGAAGGCACAACCAATGCAACCACTGGTGATATCCCTGTAATATTTCCCTATTCTTGACAGTATAAGCAGTATTATTTCAATGTATGCAATAATGTAACTATTGTGTAATTGTGAGTCTGATTATGCATTGTGTAATTGTGTTCTCTGTAATGTAATTAGTAATAAAAATGTAAACATTAATATACTGTAAATTAATAATGTGACAATTTTTAATGTACCCATATTCAGATGGGGAAGGGAAGGTTATTTTGAGGGAGTGGTATGTAAGAGACCTAAATCCTCATTTTCCAAGCAACAGATACTATCTATACCTGAAAATACTAAGACACACCAGGAAAAGCCTGTAATTTAGAGGAGAAGAAAGCATTAGAAGAAACAAGTGGAAAATAGTTATTGATGTTGAAAATAGTTATTCTGAGGACCAATAATCAGGAATACGGAGAACAAGATCCGAGGTCTGCTGGTATGCTTTTTTAAGGCTTACAAAACTATTTGACTTTTTAATACTTAATTCGATGCCCCCATTCCAATGAGCTCCTGAAAAATACAATTTCAATCATTATTAGAAGCCTTCGGAGGTCATGCTGGGGTGGCGATTAGGGAAAGAGGATGCACTTCATGAGGAAAAGTGAAGGCTCCAGGTCTTTACGTAAATCACCCCGACTAACGATTAACCAGGGCAAAAACCTCCACGATTTTAAATGCACAGCATTACGCGTGCACGCATCATACTCCCTTCTCAAAGGACAAACACGCATTCTGCACACGAACTCAAGAATTGTTGCGCAACTGCGCATGGAGACGAGGTGATGGGCTCAGAAAGGTGGAACAGGAACGATCCCCGCCTTCAGCCAATCCTAATGTCCCCTCTGACGTTGGGTAAGAATGTCTGAGGAAACAGAGTACCAAAGTCCACGTGCCGCTCAAACGCGCCGGGCGCTGGGCCCGGGAAGGACGCGAGCAGACCGGGCGGTGCCGCCACGCCTCCCGGCACCAGAGGCGGAGCTCACGCCGCCGAGTCCTGTCGCAGCCTGCGTCCGCCAGGAGTCCAGTCGCTGCTCTTTTCCAGGCGGGTAAGCAGGAGGAATCTAAGAAAGGGTACCGGCTGGCTGTCCTTCCCAGCGCTCGAAGCCCCGCCATGCTCGTCCTCCGAAGCGGCCTGACTAGGGCTCTGGCTGCGTGGAAGCTCGCGCCTCAGGTACCGGCCGCGGAGACGCGCCCAAGCCGAGCCCTGGTTTGGGAGGAGGAAGGGTGACCGCGAGGAGCTAGTAGTCCCGCGCATGCGCTACTCGGCTCGCTCGCCCAGACTTGCGAGTGCCGCGCATGCGCCCAGCCGGTTCGCGCGCCGAGATTCTGTTTCCAGTGCGCGTCCCAGACCCCCGAGCTGGGGCGTTGTGCGTGGAGGGGTGTAGCCAGTCGGGAGGGTGCGCTGGCCAGTGTCGCCTCCCGGCCAGCTCGCCAGCAGCCGTGAACAAGACTTCTGTGGCCTAAGGTGCCAGGCGGCCCTGAGGACACTCCTGGAGCTCGCGCTGCCCCGCATTTGCTTCCCAGCCCCGCTGCGTTCGCCAGGTTGGGCCGGTGCCAGGTGTTGGCTGGTCGAGCCTTTCCTTTTGATTCGTCCTTTTGACAAGCCACCGCCCGCTCCAGACAGAAGGTAGAGGAGAAGTAGGTCAACCAGCCGCTGGCGAAAGAACAGGCCTCCCCCATTTAAACGATATGTACACAACTTCTGAGCGTTTTGCAGAGAACCCTGAAGAGGAGGGCCAGGATGCCAGTGGTGGAGCATCCTGCCCAGCTGCCCACTGCCTCGTGCGGGTGGTGGCTGAGCCAGGCAGGGCCAGGAACCTCGTAGCAAACAGAATGATAACCTCACTTAACCTTAGATGAGAAAAACACAATAGATTTTGTGATTTAGCCTTAACTGTCGGGACTTGGCCTATTCTGTGAATCCACAGATTTTTTCCTTTGATATTGAGGCTCGTACTTCTTTTCTGGAAGGGTACAAGCGGAAGGGGATGAACCTACTCTACACACTGACTTTCTGCTGAAAACTGAGGAACCAATGATGGCCCATTAACCCAAGATTAGCAATCCAGTCTGATCTTTCCTGATTCTCACTCTACTGGGGCAGGGCCAAGAGTTATTCCTTACAACTTTACTCTGAACTTTGATTTTTAAATATCAGCCAGTTGTTCTCACAGGTGAATTGGAAGTGAATTGAAAGTATTTTGAAATACTTATACTTTATGGAAAATGAGCCCGTATTTGGAGATAAGGGAGCCTAGAACACTCATGAATCCTACCCCAGTTGTAGTTTCTGCCCTTAACAAAAATCACCTCTCCCTAAGCACACTCACTTATCTCACTGCTGTTACCCTTTCTGTGGGCTTTTCCCTCTTACTGTTTTTTCTTTGAAAGATAATAAAAATACGTGCCTTTGACCACGTATTTGTTTCCTAATACAAATTCCCTGAAAAACGACTTAAAAGCAATTGTTATAAATACCACACTGTCCCGTTTTCTGATATATTTTATTTATAATACTTTTTAAACTATAATACTAGGCAGTTGTTTATTTGGATAACATTCTCTTATTAAAATTTGGTTAAAATGACACAAAAAGCATGTCCAGCAAAAATAGAAGTATCTGCAATAGTTTTTGGAGGGAATACTTGCTTTTCAAGTAAGTTTAGACACTTGGGCAGTAGGAACTTAACTCAGGGGACATGAATGGAATGAACTCAAATATATAATTATAATTATGATACTATACACAGATGAAATACATAGACAGTTGTGTTTTTTTTTTTTTAAAGATTTTATTTATTTATTTGACAGAGAAAGACACAGTGAGAGAGGGAACACAAGCAGGGGGAGTGGGAGAGGGAGAAGCAGACTCCCTGCCGAGCAGGGAGCCCGATGCGGGACTCGATCCAGGGACTCCAGGATCATGACCTGAGCCGAAGGCAGTCGCTTAACCAACTGAGCCACCCAGGCGCCCCGACAGTTGTGTGTTTTAACCTAAATTATGTCAGATAAAGAAGTCTACTGGTTTCATTTGATGTACCAGGTAGTCAAATAAGCCCAAAATTTGTCCACAGCTTTGTACCAAAGCTTTTGATAGTTTTGATTAATAAGCTCCATGAAACTAAAAAAAAAATAATAATAATAAGCTTCATGAAACTGGCACATGATAACCAAACCTACAGTAAGAAGAATTTGTAAGTGAAAATGCCATAGGATTGTGTGGGTGTGAATGTATACTCATGCACATGTATATATACACAGAGGATAATCTCTGGCAGGGCATTTCCTATCTAAAGTTAAGTTTATTCAGACTTGGAGGACTAAATTAGAAGAAAACTTTATATAAGTAGCATACAACTAATACAACAAGAACTAACAGTTCTTAAGGGATATTTTCGTCAATCTGGCAAAATTGGATGGATTAAATGCCCTTCTTCACATTGCATCTGTAATTAAACCTAATAATGATTCAGACAATTCTAACTTGTTGATTTTCCCTTTATAGCATTCATCCAGTCCACCACCATGTTATAATGCAGTTGGATAGATTATAACGCTCCATTCCTATCTTTTACCAGGGATCTACTTCATTCGATTTGGGAAATACTTTGACCTGAATAGCAATTTTTATTTTTAAGAAAAACCTAAAAGGGAGTTTTTTGCAAGTAAACACATTTCCATTTTGCTTGCCAAAACACCTGCATATTTTATAAAGTTCACTTAAATGCATAACTAACATATATAGTATTGACTAAAAATGGAATATTGGCTAAATAAGGGAAGACATCTGCAAATTTATTAGAATCCTAATTGTAGTTCTTGGGTAAAGGACTCTTATTAAGACCCCAGTGCCTTCTTATGATTAAATTTCATGAAAAAAAGGCTAATAGTGAATCCCTGCTAAGAAACAGTAACTATATATTCAGCGTACTTAAGACTACTTACCTTTATTGACGTTTCTCCAAACAAATGTCTAAAGAGAGATCACAAAAGAAGTACAAACATGGATTATGAGTCTAATGCGTGCCCTTTGTTTCTAGATTCAGATTTGGTTGTAACAATATTATAAACCCTACCTTCCCAAAATATTTAAATTTGCCTTATCTTTCTTCAGGTGTGCTCATCTTTTGCTACGGGCCCCAGACAATACGATGGAACATTCTATGAATTTCGTACCTATTGCCTTAAGCCCTCAAAGATGAATGAGTTTCTGGAAAATGTTAAGAAAAATATACATCTTCGGACAGCTCACTCTGAATTGGTTGGATACTGGAGTGTAGAATTTGGAGGCCAAATGAATAAAGTGTTTCATATTTGGAAGTATGGTATGATTTTTCCAGCTTCAGGGTTCAGTATAGATTTTCATTCTGTTAAATGTTACTTGACACTTAGCTCTCGGATCTAGATTAGTATAAATACCCATAGGTTAAAATAAACTTTTAAAAAGGGGAACAACAACAAAAAACGAATTCAGTGATTTCTCCTCCCAGTGGCACACCTTTAACAACCCTTTGCTCAAATCCTTATGTTACCATAAATGAAAAAGTGTGGTATCTCATATTTCAAATCATAAAATTGTGAGCTAGGCTTCAGTGCTCAGAAAAATTTTACAATGGTTTGTCATAAAGACGATTTATGAAAAAAATTAAAGCAGTGATTGCAAGAGCCCAAATAGGTTAAGATCAAAAGGAAGGGAGAGTTATTTTTTATTATTGTTGAAGCTATGGCTGGATATCAGGATTTTAGTAGAAACAATTCAGATATGTAGGGGCTTTAGAGTAGTAGAGGTTGATGGGGATGATAGTTAACTTCTTGGCCTCACCCAATGCTAAGATTTAATAATTTGTTATGTTGAGAAAATCATTTTTGTGTTATTTGTGCATTCCAAGGTTCCAGGGAATTTACTGTTCTAGGGAAGTAAAGACAATCAGAGTTCTCCCCATACTGAAGTTGATTTACCCCTGGTTTAATATTCAAAGAAGAACAGGTTGCACGAATCCCCAGGATGTTTGTTACTCCAATGTCTAATCTTTGTGAAGTCCACATCAGGACTTGATGAAATCCAGAGAATTTCAATACCTTCATTTAGTGTTTGATCATCAGTGTCCAAAGTTAATAGTCATGAAGTATTTTAATATGAAAAGT
This sequence comes from Neomonachus schauinslandi, assembly GCF_002201575.2. Taxonomy (NCBI): domain Eukaryota; kingdom Metazoa; phylum Chordata; class Mammalia; order Carnivora; family Phocidae; genus Neomonachus; species Neomonachus schauinslandi. The sequence continues at coordinate 66,523,178 of NC_058415.1, forward strand.
GTTCATTCCATATTTAAAATGGCCCTAATTTAGGGGTTTTCCCTATTGTAATAGAATAAACCCCATTAAAACACAGTTTATGCTTTAATGTGCCACCAGCGGACTCAGGTCCCTTTAAAAAAATCACTAGTAAAGTCTTAATATAACTCACTTAAGCTCTGAGATCCCCAATGTAAACCATAGAAAACTCTTTTACCATCAGTCTTAATGAGACCCTCATAGTAAATATAGTACTAGGCCTAAATGTTTAGTAAATGTTTAAATATCAAACATAAGAGAAATAAATACTGGGTAAAAAGAATGGTGATAATAAGAAAATCAGCACTCCTTCTTTAGAAGCTGTTCAAAGAAGAGGCTTAAAAAGCGCATCTTCTTTTCATTTATGTTAAATTTAATTCAGAGTATACCTTGACCTGACCACTCACCACCACCACCAAAGAAAAATAGTCCTTCTCTAAACGGGCGCCGTAATTTAAATGCCTCAAATAATAAGAATAATTAATATATATTGAGTGCTATCTAGGTGCCAAACACTGCTCAAAGCCCCTCTCGTGTACTAATTCATTTAATCTTCACAACAACCCTGGAAGGAGATAATATATCATTATCCCCATTTCACAGACAAGAAACGGGCACAGAAGGATTCAATAACTTAACCTAAGTCACACAACTACCTAGTAAGTGGTAGGGCCTATAAAGCCCACTACATGACATTATCATTAGTTGTTTAAATTTCTACTCCCCTTTTAGACCATGAGAAACTTGAGGACAGATGTCACATCTATTTATGTTGATAGCTACAGTGATAGAACAGTGTCCTTATGTGGCCTCAATGAACATTTGCTGAGTTGAATGAAATCCAGAAAAGGTATAGGTGATTTTAATTAAGTTTTTATTTTTCTTACTCCTTTTCGTCCCATAGATAATTTTGCTCATCGAACTGAAGTTCGGAAAGCCGTGGCCAAAGATAAGGAATGGCAACAATCTGTCATTCCAAATCTGGCTCTCATAGATGAACAAGAGACTGAGATCACTTACCTGGTGCCATGGAGCAAATTAGAAAAGCCTGCAAAAGAAGGTAGGTCCTTCCCTCTTAGCTACTTTGAATTCTGATGGAGAAAATACTAAAGATTTCAAGCTATAAAAACTTAACTTCCAGGGGTGCCTGGGTGGCTTAGTCAGTTGAGCATCCGACTCTTGATATCTGCTCGGGTCTTGATCCCGGGTTGTGAGTTTGGGTCCCGAGTTGGGCTCCATGCTGGGCATGGAGTCTACTTAAAAAACTAAACTTCCCTAGGGAAAAGTAATGTTGTGTTTTATATAGGAATATATTATGATTATAGAGATAAATAAATTTTAGATCTTTGCTTATTAAAACAATGAACATTGAATGATGTTTTTTTCCAATTTGGAAAAGCTCTTAAATTTGAGGTATAAATATAAAAAGTTGACATGGGGGGGCGCCTGGGTGGCTCAGTCGTTAAGCGTCTGCCTTCCGCTCAGGTCACGATCCCAGGGTCCTGGGATCGAGCCCCGCATCGGGCTCCCTGCTCCGCGGGAAGCCTGCTTCTCCCTCTCCCACTCCCCCTGCCTGTGTTCCCTCTCTCGCTGTCTCTCTCTCTAATAAATAAATAAAATCTTTAAAAAAAAAAAAAGTTGACATGGGGAATAAAGGTTGAAAAGTTGAGGGTTGGGAGCAGACAAGTATGGTTAGGTGAAAGATGATGTGTGATATTTTGTCATAGTTTGGTATTTTTTAGACACAAATTACAGTTAATCTTAAAATATTAAGGGTATTTTTGCCTGTAAGACTGTGTTGGGGAATGAATTAAAATGTTAAGCTATATTACTGTAGTTTAACATTTTTGTTTTCCTTTTATTTCTCATTTTAAAAATAATTACTAAAGATTTGTCTTCTTGCTGATTTTATTTTCTTGCTCATTTAAGGAAACCTTTACCTTGGGCGCCTGGGTGGCTCAGTTGGTTAAGCGACTGCCTTCGGCTCAGGTCATGATCCTGGAGTCCCGGGATCGAGTCCCGCATCGGGCTCCCTGCTCGGCAGGGAGTCTGCTTCTCCCTCTCCCACTCCCCGTTTGTGTTCCCTCTCTCGCTGTGTCTTTCTCTGTCAAATAAATAAATAAAATCTTTAAAAAAAAAAGGAAACCTTTACCTTAACATTGTTTTAAACAAAAGTCAGATTTTTTGAAATATTAATTAATTCAAATGTTATTTTATTTCCCCCATTTTTCCTAACTTTGTAGTATAGAGTACAAGAGATTTGAAAGTCTTGTTTGGATCCTTATCCACCTTTCCACAGGCCTTTCCACAGGCTTCCAGCACTATCTAAAAACTAAGTGGCTTCTCGGACAGTGTCAAATCTTGGTTCTTTTCCTCTTTGTTGTTCATAACTCTTTAGTAACTTTGTGCTTTTTTTTTTCTTCTCAAAGCTACTTGTCCCCTAGTTCCTCTTCCTCTACCTGCCCCATACTTCTGATCAGAAGGTAAAATGCTTTTCAAGTATTTACCTGGATATTTAGAAACAATAAAATCATCTCCTTCAGTTGTTTCCGTTTTTTTTTTCCCCTACTCAAAAACTCAGACATCATTAGCTCCATCGTTTGTTCCTATTAGAAATGGAATCCTGGGGCGCCTGGGTGGCTCAGTTGGTTAAGCGACTGCCTTCGGCTCAGGTCATGATCCTGGAGTCCCGGGATCGAGTCCCGCATCGGGCTCCCTGCTCGCGGGGAGTCCGCTTCTCCCTCTGACCCTCCCCCTTCTCATGCTCTCTGTCTCTCATTCTCTCTGTCTCAAATAAATAAATAAAATCTTTAAAAAAAAAAAAAAAAAAAAAAAGGAATCCTGTAGGGGGAAATTATACAAACAAAAAGTATTTCCTCTGGAAAGAAGAGGAAATATGGGAGATCAGAAAATGCTTTTCTTATTCATTTCTTACCTGAAAGTGCAGGTTCAGGGAGCTCAAAAATCCTAGACTTATGGGCGCCTGGGTGGCTCAGTTGGTTGGGCGACTGCCTTCGGCTCAGGTCATGATCCTGGAGTCCCTGGATCGAGTCCCGCATCGGGCTCCCTGCTCGGCAGGGAGTCTGCTTCTCCCTCTGGCCCTCCCCCCTCTCATGTGCTCTCTGTCTCATTCTCTCTGTCAAATAAATAAATAAAATCTTTAAAAAAAAAAAAAAAAAAAAAATCCTAGACTTACTATAAATGCTCAGTATTTGTTTATTGACAAAACTTGGGCACCTGGGTGGCTCAGATGGTTAAGCATCTGCCTTTGGCTCAGGTCATGATCTCCAGGTCCTGGGATCGAGTCCCACATCAGGCTCCCTGCTCAGCAGGGAGTCTACTTCTCCTTTTCCCTCTGCCTCTCCCCCTGCTTGTGCTCTCCCTCTGTCTCTCTCTCTCGAATAAATAAATAAAATCTTTAAAAAAATTTTCAGATAATAGCTTTATATATCTTCCCTTTTTGTTGTTCTGTATAAGCTTAACAAGTGATCCTTAAACTTGGACAAGGACTTTCTAAACATAAAAGCAAGGAAAATTAATGCCATAATTCATAAATACGTCTACATAAACATGTACAGGTCTATGATCCTCCAAATCTGTGTATGTAGATTAGTCTTCCAGTGGAACTGAACTAACCTGATCAGAAATTTCTTGAATATCTTTTGTAAAATAATTATTTTTCTCCCTACTCTAGGAGTCTATGAACTGGTTATTTTTCAGATGAAGCCAGGTGGGCCAGCTTTGTGGGGTGATGCATTTAAAAGGGCAATTAATGCCCATGTGGATCTAGGCTACTCAAAACTAGTTGGAGTTTTCCACACAGAATATGGAGCACTCAACAGAGGTATAGTTGTCTATTTCTTCTATAAAATTGCAAAGTATATTGGTAATCTATTAAGTTTCGTGGGTCAGTTTGTCTCTTTTTTCCATTGTGGTATATATTTAAACTTTTATTGCCAAATTTTTAGGGTTTTTTTAAATAATTTTAAGGGTTGAAAAAACCTGATTTATATCTTATTTGTTTGGAACGTTAACACCTCATGAAGCCTTTTTCAAATGTTAATATGTCATGTTTTCCATGACACATCAAAGTGATAAAAAACTGCAAAGAGCCTCAAGAAAGTATCTGTCCTTTCATCTTTTTTTCCTCTAAATATACTTTTATTGACTTTTTAAAATAACATTATTTGGTGTAGAGAGATTGTCTTGAATGAAAAAGTAGTACATATTTTTACACATACTAAAGAGATGGAGATGCCTTAAGGGGGGAAAATATTTCCCCTACTTAGAGATAATACTGTTAACATTTTGGTCTTTTTATGTCATCTGTGTGATACACACACACATACACAAACACGTCATTCATATATGTGTGTCTGTGTATAAATATATATAAATATATGTGTGTACACACACATATGTTCATATATATATGAGTGACATAGGAATAAGAAAACCAAAATGTTATTTGATATATATATATATGCTAGAAATAATGCATTTGCATGATTAATAATGACCTCTTAACACTTCATTGTGGGTATACACAGCTTACAGGTAAATATACGTACCTGAATTTATTTATTTATTTGCTTTTAAAGTTTATTTATTTAAGTAATCTCTACACCCAATGTGGGGCTCACACTCACAACCCTGAGATCAAGAGTCACATGCTCCACCAACTGAGCTAGGCAGGTGCCTGCTGAATTTATATTTAAAACATCTGTTTGGGGCATTTAACTTTTAAAGTTGAAAGTTACTGCAGTCAGAATTTCAGAGAGTTTTTTATGGCAAACTCTTAAAAATGTATGTAAAGTTCATCTGGGAGGATAAATGACTAAGAATAGCTAACTAAATATTTGAAAGACTCATCATATTGATTTGCCTCCTTAACTTCCTATTTAATGTCCAATGGATATCTCACATCTAACACACTCAAAGCCAAGCTTCTGATCTTTACCCAGAAATTTAACTTCTAGCAGTGTATCCTAAGAAAATAATCAGAATATACAGAAAAAGGTATTTTTAAGTTGGAAAATATATCAAGAGGAGGAAAAACTGAAAATTATTAGATGTCTGTCTCACACCATACACTAAACTGGAATCCACATGGATTATAGATTTAAGTGTAGACAAAAAGTAGTCATAGAATTACTAAAATAAAATATAAATGTGTTTAATAATATGGATGAGAACTATGTTTCACAGACACACATCATATAGGTCCTGTACCTTACAGAGTGTATACGCTTTGTGTATATAAATATGTAAACATATAAAAATACATATGTACATAAATATGGAAAGAGATGCACCAGAATAGAAAAGTAGTTGTTTCAGGGTGGTAGAAATGACTCCTACTTTCTGCTTATCTGCATTTTCCAAAATCTATACGGCTAACATATATTACATTTAATTATAAAAAAATTTCAGTATTTTATAGAATCCTGAAATATTTTGAATGATATAAATAATCAACTATAAAGGGTTGGGATAAAAAAGTTGTCACATAGCAACATAGGAGGAATTCACATAGTCATTAAAAATTAAGGTTACTGGGGCGCCTGGGTGGCTCAGTCGTTAAGCATCTGCCTTCGGCTCAGGTCATGATCCCAGGGTCCTGGGATCAAGCCCCGCATCGGGCTCCCTGCTCCGCGGGAAGCCTGCTTCTCCCTCTCCCACTCCCCCTGCTTGTGTTCCGTCTCTCGCTGTCTCTCTCTCTGTCAAATAAATAAATAAAATCTTTAAAAAAAAAAAAAATTAAGGTTACTGCCATGGAAAATAAGCATTAGTTGATTTTTAAAAATACTACTAAGCATAATATACACTAAGACCTTAATCTGATTTTACTCATTTTTTAAAAGAAATACACTAAATATCAGTAGAGGTTCTCTCTGAGTTGTTAAAATTATGCTACTTTTAATTTTCTTCTTCGTATCTTCCAAATTTTCAGTAATAAACATCTTCTTTATAATTTTTTTAAAATAAAGTAAAATATAGTAGAAAGTCATAAAATTTGGGTCTAGCCTTGATTGTGTCTTTAGTGGTGGTACTTTTTTCTTTCCAGCCTTCCTTTTCTTCATCTATAAAACCAGTTTGATTAATTAATTTCTCTCCCGAATCTCTGACCCCCTCTGAAGTCTTATTACTAACATACTTAATTTTACCTTTTTGATATCCACTATTTTGATCTAAAGAACAAGACTTAATGTTTCTGATTAATTTTTCTGTATTTCTTACTTGTAGTAACGCCATAGTCTTTAGATGCTGTTTTTGGTTTATTTCTGCAGTTCATGTTCTTTGGTGGAATGAGAATGCAGACAGTCGTGCGGCTGGGAGACATCAGTCTCATGAGGATCCCAGGGTTGTGGCAGCTGGTAAGCTATTTCACTAGGCATGAAGTATTCGAACCACAAATTCGATTCAGTCAGTAACTTTATATGCCTTCTTATGAAATGTGTTTTTCCAGTTCGGGAGAGTGTCAATTACCTCGTGTCTCAGCAGAATACGCTTCTGATCCCTACATCATTTTCACCTCTAAAATAGTTTTCCATTGAAATACGAAGCATTGCATTAACTGCTATAAGATGTGTCTGCTAATGGTGCTTAAATTCTCCTAAGAGATTCTCACTTGCATTTGAAGAAGGTGGTAAGTTAATTTTCTGTGTCTCCACTTCTGAAGCCACCTCTATCCTTCCTTCCTCTGTTCCTCTCCACCTTAGGAAATAGTTCTGTTCATATTCCCCTTGGCATTTTCAGTGTCTGTTACACATTAGAAATAGTTGCTACTGGGGCACCTGGGTGGCTCAGTCGTTAAGCGTCTGCCTTTGGCTCAGGTCATGATCCTGGGGTCCTGGGATCGAGCCCCGCATCGGGCTCCCTGCTCAGCGGGAAGCCTGCTTCTCCCTCTCCCACTCCCCCTGCTTGTGTTCCCTCTCTAGCTGTCTCTCTCTCTCTCTGTCAAATAAATAAAATAAAATTTTATTTTCTTTAAAAAAATAAAGAAAAGAAAATAAAATTTTCTTTAAAAAAAAAAAGAAATAGTTGCTACTACTTGATCTTGATTTTTCATTGGTTTCAGAATATCTCTTGAACTCCCTTTTGACAACCCTCTGCTTTTATAATGTTTTCTTATATTCAAATGATGATTTTTACATTTTGAACCTGGTATTTTAAAATCATTTATGTATAATGTCTGTTTTTCTGAGATTTAAAATATTTTTGCATCTTTTCATGTCTGTTTTTTTCTGAGATTTAAAATATTTTTGCTCAGTAAAGTTTATTTTGTGATCAAATGGGATTCTAATCTAAGATCAAATATATTTCTTTATCTTGGCTAAGTCCAGTGTCACCTGTGTCATCCGTATTAATTACGGTTTTCACATTAATTATGAGTCCCTCGAACTTCGAAAATAATGTAACTAGGTCTCTGTTAAAAACTTCAGACTTGTTTTATGTGCTGAAATGTCTTCATTTATAGTTAATTTTTGTTAATTTTGGATCACTAACAGATACTTGGGACAGCTATTTGTTTTGAAGAGATCTTTATGGTTATGAGAATGGTTGCCTGAATAAAAGCCTACATACCCATTCTGCAGGTTTTTTTTATTTGTGTTTTGTATTTATGCACTCTTTTCTAGAGCTTTTACTGGGTCATTGTAGGGTAGTGACACGGTAACAACTTAACAACTTTATTGTAAATGTTAAGTTACATTAAGAAGATAACATAATCATCCCAGAAAGTTTTCAGTACCACCACATATTCTAAGGTTTTTCTTCAAACACCTTTAATTTCCATTTTAGTTGAGTGCACCTGCCTTCTAAAACTAGGTTTAGTAATTACAAGCGCTCTTGATAGTCTATATTTCGAGCCATATTATTTTGTGTTTCTAAAACATATTGTGAGTATAAAATAGTAAATCATGAAGTAGCTGTCCTAAGGGAAACTTGGAAAACAAAGTACAGCATAAGACTCCGGATAGAAGAAATGTCTTAAAAGGATTAAAAAAAAAAAACCACAAAAAATTGAAAGGTGAGATGGGTGTTCAGGTGCAGCGTATACTATTAACAGACAAGAATCCAAATAAAAGCTTTGTGATCCACTATTGTCATGTTTTCTGCTTCACAGTAAATCAGAACTCTCAGTAGAGTTACACGTATATTCCCCATCTTTACCTCTTACTCTTCCCTCAACCTAATCCTTGTCAGTCTACTGAAAGGACTCTTTTCAAGGTCACCAAGGACCTCTGTCTTACCAAATTCAGTCGTTTTCTCTGCCTTTACCTTGCTTCTCAGCAGTGTTGGGACACACTGAGAGCAGTGTTTGCCTTCCTGAACACTTGATTCTGAGCTTCAGTATAGGGTGTCAAACTCAGGTTTTCCTCCTCACTGGCCAGTCCCTCTCTTCCTTTTGCTGGCTTCTCTTCCACATGTGGGTAGGATCTCAGGGCTCAGGAATGTTCTCTATCTTCATTCTCTCTAGGTCAGCCCATTTAGTCGCAAGGCTTAAAAACCATATACGTACTGATGACTTACACATTTTTATCTTCTTTCCCATCATTGTTCCTGAGCACCAGACTGAAGTATGAATGGCCATTTTAACACAACCATTTACCTAGTTTGAGTCACAAACTAGAAGTCACCTTGATAGCTCTTGCCCTCAACCCCTACATGGAGCTTGTCGGTAATTCCTGTTGGCTCCGTCTCTAAAATAGATCCTGAACATTACTATTCCTATGTCTGTTGCTACACCCTTGCCCAACCCACCAACATCTTAGCCTCCCTTCTGTCCCTTTTCCCCATACAGCCAGCATTCTTTCTGAAACAGTGATTACATCAAACCACTACCTTGTTTAAAACTCTCCAGTGGTTCCTCATTGCACTAACAAACAATGAAATCCAGGTACCTTAACATAGCCTGGGAGGCCCTACAGGTTCTGGTTCCTGCCCCCTCCACCACTCCAGAGACTGGAATTCTCTCTCTCCTTCCCCAACCTGCCAACCTTTTTCCCACTTGGGGCTTCTGCACCAGGTGTTGTTTCAGGAACATTCTCTCTGCCCACCTTCAAATGTTGGCTCCTACTTATTTGATCAGATCTGAACTCAAATGTCACTCTTCAGGCGGCCATCTCTGACTCATCTCCATCATTAACTCATAACCATGGTTCATTTTCTTCTTAGCACTTACTGTAGTCTGAATTTATTATATGTGTTTGTCTACACATCCATTGTGAATGCGAGTATGATTTCTCCACTGAAATTTAAGTTCATTAAAGCAGGAATTCAGTCTTCAACACTGCACCCCAGAACCTAGATAGGTATATGGCACACAACAGAGTTCAATAAATACTGGTTAAATTATTGTATCATGATGCCTGGCGGATTTTATGAGAGCAATTGTAACTTATACTCACCTTCACCAGAAAGAACCCTCTGCCAGTCTGGTAGCAGCTTAACTTTAAACAAGTTCTTTATCCACTGAGCCACAGTTTACTTGCACATCAAATGGTCCTGCTTACCTCATAGGGCAGATAGCTAATTAGGGAGTAAGTGAAGTGCCTGACAACACAGTAAAATACTTGAAAAAGGTAGCTAATTTTCTACCTTTTCGTATTTAATATATGCATTACCATTTCAAAGGTTCCAAGGTTCTTTTGAACCTACAAATGTGTATATAGGCTCTTCTCTAGATAGAAGGTTTTCCTCCAGACTCATGGGTGACTTACATGGTTATCTAAATTACTTGCCTTTTCATCTTTCAGTAGCTTTCTTCTCTCGATTGTCCTTTTTCACGAAGAAACACAGCTTTCTATCATTTCATTGACGTCGCTGTAATGTGAACTTTAAGAGGGAAAGACAGCTGCGATGCTGATTCCAAGTGCTCAAGAAGGCTCACTCACAAACCGAGATCCTTCCTCCGCATGCAGTGGGATGCGCGCCTTAGCAAAGGACCACTCGGCACCTGTCCTCAGGGCCGTTAGAGGCGGCCCCACAACTCCGCCATGCTGCCTACGAGGGGGAGTCTGACGGAGATTCTTCAGGTACCGAGATAAGCAGACATCTCTCCTGAGACTTTGCTAGTGAGCTATGAAAATTACATCCATATGTCTCGTCACAGCCCCACATAACCGTGGCTTTCGACCGCACAGCACTTTCTACAGGAGAAAGGGAAGGCACCTCCGATGTTCCTCTACTTTTTCCACTTTTTCTGCGTGCTCACCCAGGCCACCAAATCCCGCAGACCTTGCCAGTATACTTGGCACACGCTGTCCTTGTATTTTCAGTTTAACGAACAAAAGACCTCTGAAGGCGGCCTTTGTAGCTTCAATACCAAATAAAGCAGTGAGGTTTTTCTCAGGCAAACTGAGCTACAGAGTATTTCCAGCTCTAGCTTCAAAAATCAGTAAGCTGAATACATTTTACCTAAAAACCTCTTAAACTTATTATTTACTATCTTAACTGAATTATGAAAGTGTAAACACCCTTTATCTCTAAGTACTCCCCTCAGTTCTCTTTCGTAACAGGACACTTAGCCTTTTCTAAAATTTCTACCCTTGAATCAAAGAGCTTCCCACTACAAGTGGACATTTCTTACTTTCCTAATGTCTTTACAAGCTTTAACAGTAGGTGGTGCTACGAATGCACGGAAATAAATTTGCATAGACCAGCAGAACTGTCACAGCTTTATTTCGTGACTCATTACAACATAGAAATATGCCTTTTTTTAATACTTCATATAAAGTTATTGACATACAAAATTTTTTTTCTTTTTTTCCTTTTAATGAAAATGATTTAACTTAGAAATCTGTTGTGAAACTTTTGTCTAGTTTTGCAATTCTCAGATATTCCAGTGCAAAAATAGATCCCATTAGAGACAGCATAAAGTGCTTGGAATGAAGAGCCAATGATAAAGAAAAAGCACAAAAACATAGCTTCATCCTAGGGTATAAGAAGAGAGAATACTTAATCCTTATGGAAATAGAAACATTCTATAAAAGGGATGCAACAATTTTGAAGAGAATTAGAGCTATATTACTAGAGTACTATTACTAGTAAATAGTAACAAGGGTACAAATTAGTATCTCAGTATCAAAGTGGTTCAATATTATATATGACACATGGCTCTTTGGAAAAAAATTTACCTGATATATACAACCACGAGAAGAAAACAGACAAATCCCTTTCGTCAATGATTACAGTGAATGAAAGACGTGCAACATTTAATCACCACAATGCACACGCTTTCAGTACAGAGATTGAAATACAGTAGTCTGAGGTTTGGCTGTTTTTTAACAATGAGCTGTGCTGGATGTTTATGTATGTATAAAGGGCTTTGTGATTGTTTTCTTTTGTATTTTTCATATTCACAGTTGATAATAAAGTTTCCAAGGTGTCCAAAAGCAGCAAAAGCGGCAACCTTTGGACACTTTTTTGAGAATTTTTGAAACTCACATACTTGTATTTCCACAGGGAATATATAGAAATTTTACTTGAGTAGAGTTGGTAAAAAATTCTACTATAATTAGGTTTACACAGGAAAATGTAGAAGATTACTATTTGGGTAGTTTAAAAGGTAACAATGAAGTCAGGGTGTAGCTATAGATTGTTTCTAGCTTCAGCAAGAGATCCTTGGAAATCTATATTGAATTTTTTTTTTTTTTTTCCCCAAAACAGTTCACAGTCTCTTTTGAATTTTTTAAAATATGGCCTTGAAGTCAGAGTAATTAGAGCCAGGAGCTGCTCACTGATTTAATAAAATAGAGAATTAGAACACGATTCTAGTGAAATGGGAAAACTAACAAAAGTTTGATTTTGAAAAATATTAAATAAGGAGAAACTAAATTATGAATTTTATATCATTAAAGGCTGCACAAAATGTAATGACCTCATCATGCCAATAGTTACTGGAAATGGGCCTTCATTACTTGTTTATCATTTTAGAAAATATTGGCATTAATTTCTAAGTCATTTTCTTTTGCCAAACAAGTTATGTGATAACTTTCTGTAAATTTTAAAAAACAGATTTGAAATAGATGTGAAATCTTAACACCTTTAGAGTTAGTATTTAAATTTTAGAAAAAGAAATTAGTAATGATATTGAAAGATGGCTTGAAGTTCACCCAATAGTACTTCCCTCATATTTTTGTTGTCTCAAGACAGATCACATTAAGCATTAGTGAAATAATATTTTTTAAAGTGTTTATTGACTAAAAAAATAAGACTGGATCAGAAAAGTCAAATGTATTTCATGTGGGGGCATTTGCTGTTTTTATTTTTTTCATGAGAAATTCAGGACTGAAGAGATGAAAAATTTGAGATTGTCAGAATGGGGTATCTAAGATCTTCAAAGCCAATTTTCTGACAGTACCAAATATACCCATAAGCACAAGTTGTGTTACTCAACAAGTTTTAAAGTTATTGATCTTTTTGTGAAAGTATTCATTGTTTAGTTTTGTGACCCTTATGACAGACTTTTTTGGCTTTTGCACTGTTGCTATTTAAAAAAAAAAAAAAGGCTGCCCAGTATTCACTGGGATCCCACAACCACAACAACAAAACCTATATTTGTAAACCTGTTAGCTGAGTAACATGGCACAGGATATCTACTGAGACTTAATTCCTCCAGACCCAATCCATCCATACACGGTCAATTCAGCTACAACATACACTCAAAAAATACTTGATTAACAAGCGGAGATTAAGAGTATTTTGAATGATCTTAAAGAAACTCAAATATAATGCTGTCATGAGATCTTGACCACCGCATTGTTTTCTGGTCACCAGGCACTAATCAGAGGTTTCCTCTGCAAGCTTCCATGAGAAATAAAGCTAGTGAGGCAGTGGGGCCACTCCTCTACGCCACGGGGTTCTACAAAGAGGCCATTCCAAGGGATTCACAAGTCACTGACAGAACTTAAGATTCCAAACAGCATTAAAAGTACAAAGATTTTTGTCAAAATACAACTCTATCCTTTCATATTCTAGATTAATTTAAAAAGCCAGAAATAACACTACACTTGGGTCAAACAGGATGATCTTGAGATGCAATGTACCGTGTTAGCAGACAACCAGGACAAATGGACACAGGCCTCCCGAGGTTTGAACAAGCCAGCTCTTCAGTCCCGTGACCTGGCCTCAGCAGCTTGCAGCCGCAACAGTTTGGCGGCTCTTTGCTGCTTACCAGGATCTAAGTATATTTAAAGAGTCCCAGAAAAATGGCCCTGGAGACCCATGGAACCAAGTCTCACCTGTCTTGAGCTACCCACACTTGCAATGTTACGGCCACACCAGAGCAGCTCATCAAAGAGGGAAACAATGGAGGGCTTTCCCCGTCCAGGGCACCATTCTGTCACCTGATACCGATGCTGATGGACTCTGAAGCAGAACAGCTGTTGCAAAAGTGTGCACGACACACCACGGTCCTTCAGGCTTTCTGAGCAACTTGGCACTAGTCATTCTGGCACACTCATCGCCAGCAATGGATGTGTCGCCGGGAAACCAGTCTCCTGGCATGGCACGGCTTCATGAATGAAGATGTAACACGCCTTCTGATTTTGATAAATAATCACTGGCCATGATTACGTGATTAATTATTGTTGCAACCCCAGTGAGAATACAAAGGAACAACAACAACAAAAAAAGTGTGATTTCAAACCCATATGTCCGCTGGGTTCCATACTAGAGTTTCACGTAGGTATAAGGTAATAAACTAAATTCAAGTCTTTTTCACTTGAGAGCCATACGAGACATAGACTACAAAGGCACTGCCCCTGTAATGGAATTTTGTTTTCATTGCATTGAATTGCATTGCATTGAATAGTATCAGTACAGTATCCAGTTTACTTCTTCCCACAAAAAACGTCCAGCTCTTCTTTTGGAACACTTCACATGGTGCAAAGGAAGGGCTAGTTCCTCCTTTCTTTTAGTCAGCCTGTACGAACAGTATTCTTCATACGTAACTTTCTTTCACTTTCTCATCCTGGAGAAAAGATGTGAGAACTGCAACATCGACTACTGTCTGGTTTTTGTGTAATGACAAGTCCTTTAAGTGGTCATCATCACTTTGGTCCTTGGCGAAGTTTACAAATACCTGTCAAAAGAAAGGTGGACTTTTGTAAATACCTCTCTACTTGCTCCTCCTTTATTCTGATTGCATTTCACCATGTGGAGATTAATTCAGGTAGCAGAACACAAGATCAAATAAGTAGATTAAGTAGAAAACTGTGTGTGAGGGGGACGGGGATACCTGGAAAAAGCCTTAACCATTTAAAAACTGAGCTTCCCGGGCACCTGGGTGGCTCAGTCGGTTAAGCGACTGCCTTCGGCTCAGGTCATGATCCCGGAGTCCTGGGATCGAGTCCCGCATTGGGCTCCCTGCTCTGCGGGGAGCCTGCTTCTCCCTCTCCCACTCCCCCTGCTTGTGTTCCCTCTCTCGCTGTGTCTCTCTCTGTCAAATAAATAAATAAATAAATCTTTAAAAAAAAAAAAAAAAACTGAGCTTCCCTATTGCCCCTCAAATCACCAACTGTTCGGTCGTCTATTTTGATTCATACAGGCCTGATTAAAAGGGAAGAGAAACATAAACTAACATTTACTGAATAGCTACTAAGTGCCAGAATCCGGTTGGTACTTGATGTTATCTAATTTAAAATGGGATAAGACACCTGGCAAAATGTCTGGCACATGGTAGGTACTCAGAAAATGATAGTTACTGTGATTATTATTACAACCTATTCTCACAATAACCCTCTAAAGTAGATAGAATCATCTCCCTTTACACATTCAGAGCGGTTTAGTAAAAAGCACAGCTTGTTGGAAATCAGAAATTCAAGCTCAGTCAAATCTGCTCTAGGACCCATAATGGGAGTGGGGGAGAGGAATCAGGAATCTTCACCCTGAAAAATCAATCTGTTTTGGACATTCAAAGCTTACTTGGTCAAGCGTTGTCTGAGAAACAGAGTAGTCTTCTATGTGGAGTCTCTTTTTGCTCTGGGAAAGGATGCTGAATATCCTGGCCAGAGAAGATAGTGAAGATGGAAGCTGGTACTGTAGCATGTTCCGGTGCTTCTCTTTGAGGACACTTCCCGGGAAGGCAAGTCCGAAGAACTCCTGGACAGGCTTCAGGTCAGGGTTGGACCCTGCTATCCGTACCACGATTGTGTAACCATCTCCAAACCTGAAAGCAGGGAAAAAAAACCAATGGAAGATCCTCAGGAAACTTCTCAGAATAAGTATCTGAGAGAAGGAACTGGTTACCATTTACTGAGTATCTATTCTACATGACGTGCCATGCCAAGTGCCTCGGACACACGATTCCATTAGATCCTCCCCTGGACACGTGAAGTCTGACATGTTACAGAGAAACTGAAGCCCAGGGAGTTAGTCACTTGCCCATGGTACAGAGCTCCTAAGTGGTAGGGCCAGGATGTGGACTCGTTTGTGTTGGACTCCAAAGCCTAACCATACTGACATGTGTAAAACTCCCCACCGCATCTGTTTAGCAAAGCCAGAAAGCAGATATTCCTAGGATACAGACTCAGAAAGGTTAAGTGATTTGTCCAAGGGCGCACACCAGGAAAAGGTAAAGAGAATTCAAATCAGTCAAGTCTGTTTGATTTCAAAGCCCCCATTCTTTCCACTATACCATTTTGGTCAGTTTATTTCCCCTTATTTTAGAGCCACCATTTATATGCTCACAGAAAGAATAAGCACAAGTGTTCTCAGCAGGTGTTATCCCCAAGAAATTATCCTTGTTACCTATTTTTCAGATGTTGGACGCTGCCGAGACACCTGAACCTCCCATTGACCATAATTGCCATCCTAGTGCAAAGAGCTTCACATTCTTCCATACTGTGGGAAAACAGAGATTTTTGTTTTAGAAAGATGCTCCTCTAACCATCCAAACATCATAGGACATCTGGAATTTCGAGGAAATAGATTCCCAGCTTCCTAGGGCACAACTGCCTCCTATGACAAATACACCAAGATGTGGGGATAACGCTATTTACAGCCATGCTGTTTACACTTATAAAAAAGAAAAAAAAGTTGGAAACAGTCCAAATATCTACAAAAAGAGGAACAGTTAAATAAATTAGGGTATTTCCTATTGGAATACTGCCTACTCAGGGCTGTAAGAAATGATGACACATCTAAATGTACTGACTTGAAATAATGTTCACAAAATATTAAGTGAAAAAGAACAGTGTATGTACAAAGCTTGCATTTTGCTTGTAAAAATACACACACACACGTACACACACATGCCTGGTGTGTGTGTGTGTACGTGTGTGTGTGTGTACAGATTTGCACAGGAAAACTGCAAAGATATATAGCCCAATGACAGCAATGGTTGTGTCCTAGTGATAGAATTTCAGGTGATTATCACATTTTCCCTTTGCCTTTCTATACTTTCTATTTTTTATACAGTGATCACATTGCTACTTGGAAAACCTTAAATAAACACAACACAGATGCCACGCCAAGTCTTCACTACTGACCTATGAGATGTAAGCACTACTGATCTGCCTTCCTTGACAATACTTAGGGCACAATTCCACAAGAATCGCCGGGCTTTGGGATCCATGCCTGTGGTAGGTTCATCCTGTAATTAGAATAAAATAAGTCCTATTATTTGTTAAAACACAAAGATAGATTTGTTTTTAAATGCAGAAGCATCTTTAAAAGAGCCTAAATTTCAATTTACCGGTCTAGTTATTTCTTGATAGACCAAAGAACCAGACCTCACATACAGCAGTAAAATGCATACTTGTTTGTAACCAGTTCACTCTTACCAATGTGTCATTCAAGTGGGAAACTCAAATTTTTGTAAAATTAAATTTCTCCAAATGAATAGAAAGGGAAAGGAAAAAGCTATTTAGTTTCAATCATCTTTTCATGACTGACAAGTACACACTAAAAATTCTTTTTGTCTGAAATCTCTATTAAAGTCCATATAAGGTTTGGGTAAAATTACTTTTCTTCTTTTTTTATTCTAGCTCATTACAGCTTGGCCTGTTATATTGTACTTGCTAGTCTTAGAGAAACAAATTGCAGATCCAAATGGTCCAGATAACATTAAAGCCTTAACCCAAGGCTTCTTCCTGTAATCACTTCCAGGCAGAAGAAAACGGGTCAAGGGGCTATGTCCAGTTTAATCTTCTGTTTTTCATCTATTTGTATGTTAGGACAATGACCCAGGTGCCACCCTGGGGATCTTGAAGCTGTGTCCACAATCTCCATCTTCAGGAGATGAAACATAGATCGTCAGAAAGAATGTTCCAGAGAAAGGTCAAATCACATATCCAAGACTCAGCCACACGTTGCCGGGGTACCCCAACACCAGAGAAAAAAGGGCCCTGGAGCATCTCCCCTTTGGAGCATCAGAGGGCATGGCAAAGCCACCCCAATGTGTATCAAGAAGAACAAAGGAACTTCCTTCCCTCTGGTTTTCTAAGGCTGCTCTGCCATTCCTGGTCGGAGGAAGGATGGCCAGTCCGGCAATATCCCTAGACATACAGGACTTCAGGGAAGTGATGTTTTCCATTCAGGCCCAAACAAGAGTGCTCCATGCACAGTCATACTCACCAGAAACACGACAGGGGGCCCGCCGATCAGAGCCATGGCCGTTGAGAGCTTGCGCTTGTTGCCTCCACTGTAGTTGCCAGCATATTTTTCTCCATACTTTACAAGGCCCAGTTTCCGAATTGCCCATTCACCAACCTAGAGTAATAAAAAGGACCTTGACTTTTGTCTGATTTGTTAATCATGCTTTCTTACACTTGTATATGATTCTTTACAGAGTAGAACTAGGAAAATTCTTTTCACTTAGTAGATTCTATAATATCAAGTGCCAAGGAGCCAAAAAGCAGGGGGAAAGGACTCGTGGGAGTGGGCACTTCCTCTCTGCTCTCCAGCACGTTGTCTGTCCACTCACCCCTGCCCCCACCCCCACCCCCACGGACTCCCACCCTGCAAAGTAGGTGCAAAGAGCCAGCATTTCATATTGCTGCATCCATGCATAAAAAGAGCCTGAAGCCAGTGGTCACTTGTAAGGTATACTGTCAGCCTGCCGAAGGGGGCAGGCTGGCTTCTGGTGCCCACCGTACCTTGCCAACTTCTTTCTCTGGGACTCCTCTCAAGAGGGCAAAGAACTCCACGTGCTCTCTTCCGGTCAATAGCTCCGTGATGGCATCGAACTGAGGGCAATAGCCCATGTTCTGATGGACTTCATGGATGTCTGACAAGATACTGCAAAGGAAAAACTGGTCAGGTTTCAAGCATTTAGAGAGATTCTGATCGGACAGTCTTGTCTCATGTTCCTATAAAGCATGCTTGCACATGACAAAAATAACCAGTGAGCACACTTGCTGTAGCTTGAAGGAATAATCTTTCTACCCCACGCCCCCCACCCCCCAGAGGCCAGCCCCTCTGGCAGTCAGGGTTCCCGCCTCTGTCCTGCCTACTGCTTGCACCTGGCTCTCCCAACACCTCAATCTGCAGGCTCAGTCCCATTTCAAGATTCCCAAGTCCATCCCAACTGCAGCACTACCTCTACCAACAATCCCACTCACACAATCCTGGGGCTTTAACACTAAGTCTCCATCCCAGACTTGGCCCTGTGATCCAGTCATACATACCAAGTACTCTGTTACTCCAAAGTCTCCTTCATGGCCATTCAGACCCAGAGGAGGCCCAGCAAATCTGGGTGTGACCTCCCTCCCTCTGCTGTTTGCTGCCTATACATTGACTCAGCCACAACATGGTCTAGACCCCCTGGTCCCACTATTTACCCAACCCGGGCACCCTCCTGGTTTTTAAGGGTTTTGTTTTGGAGATCTTTGTTTTATTTTGCTTTTGTTTTTGATCACAGGCTCTCCGAAAATCTGGTGACCAAAAAATATATCTACATACACAGCTTTAAATATATTGGTGGAAGCAGCTTTTGGGCCCAATGAGGCCCATCTCAGGTTAAGAATCCTTGATGTGGGAGAAGCTCAGTGTCCCATCCAGTCTGCTGGCTGCACATCGGCCACCTCTGGACAGCGTTTGGCCTTTGTTTGGTCTTCTAGCAGTATTCATTCCCTTCTGCCTATCTGTTTCACACTCCCAGGTCCAGCCCTTTCCAGAGTTATGATTGAGAGGCCCACATGCTGTGCCTGGCCCTCCCAGCAACACTGCCCAAGCCAGCTCTTACAACAGGTCACTGTGATAAACCTTAGTTTGAGCCCATTGCTCCCATTGCTTTGTATCCCAGGAACCTGGTAGAAGGAACAAGCCTGGGGAAGCAGACGCAGTCTTAGGCCTGCTATTCCAGAATTTCTGTTCTCTTAAACCTTCTCTACCCTGCTACTGAAAAAACTGATAAGAGACAAAAGAGGGGACCCATGAGTACATTAAGTCCCTCACTCTTTTCAATTTTATTGGCTATTAGCCCCCTATCTATTATTTCTAAATTGTGAGTCATCACCCACTAGTGAGTTACAAAATAAATTTAGTGGGTCACGATAAGATTTTTTTTTTTTTTTTAAGATATGCCTATTTATGTGATTTTGTGTATTTACTAGGTTGAGAGGTAAATGTATTTGCTACTATGGGTCATGGTCAGAAAAGTTCAAAAGCCACTGTCTTACACCACCTCTCCATATAAAAAGCCCAGAGAAGCCCCACATATTTAGAGTACCCAAGGGTAACATTGCCTAATAGGTCTCTAAAGTGGAGGTGCGCCTAAAGATCAGATTGCTTAGTGACCTGTGCATTCTCAGATAATGGCCTATTGTGGCCTCGATAATTGATACCCTTTAGGGAGGGCAATTTGGCAAGTACATACCCTTTTACCTTGTAGGAATGTTCCCTGAGGAAATAAAAGATGAACGCAAGGACATATTTACCTAGTCAAAAACAGAAACTAATAAATGTCCAGCAATAAGGAACTGATTAAATAAACTGCAGATAAGTGTACATGGGGGAGGGGGGGTTTAGGCAGCAACGCAAAGGCTACATCTTAGAATATGCAACCCATTAAGAAATGTCCATACTAGACTCAATAAACTAATTTCAAAAATCTAGATATAGTATGATCTCAATTTTACAGTACATTTATATGTGTAAAATAGAGAGTTTGGGGGTGGTGGGAATGTTCTAAAGCTGGATTGTGGTGATGAGTGCACAGCCTTGTAAATCGACTAGAAATCACTAGAAATCACTGTACTCTTAAGACAAGTAAACTATATGCTATGTAAAATTATACTATGCTATATGCTATGTAAAATTTATATATTATAAAGCTGTTAAAAAAAAAAATAGAGGGAGACTGGGAGAAAAAAAATGTAAATAGTAGTTATCTTCAGGTAGTGGGATTATGGATGATTTTTATTCTTGTCTTTACACTTTATCTATTTCAACATTTTTATAAATTACATAGTACCGTTATAGTCAGAAAAATAAAAATATATTTATTTAAATTAAAAAAAAAAAAAGTCTTTGTGGCAAAATACAGTCCACGTCTTTTCTCACCTATTTTTGTTCAGGAAAGCATCTCCTCTGGTAACAGTGGTATCTCCAGTTAACATCTTGAAAGTTGATGATTTCCCAGCCCCATTAACCCCCAGAAGTCCAAAGCACTGAAAGAGATTGGGTCAGCTGTTTAAGCAAACTTCTAATAATCTGAATATAAATGACCCTTATAAAATAGTCACCTCAGCTTAGTTTTGAGATGACACGACTCTAAAACATTCTTAAATGTCAATAAAGAGTCAAATTTGGGGGGGGGTTTAAGAACTTTATAAATATTTAAATAAACATTTATAATGAGACATATTGAGCATATTTGTAAATATTATTGGAGCTGTCAGGTTGAAGCCAAAGTTAATGTGTAAAAAACAGTAATGGAAGCCAACCAAGTCACATTTCACCACCTAATTTGCCTAAAGGGCATAAAAGAACACAAACATGAACGAGAAAAGAAAAAAACCTACTTAAAAAAAAATCTATTTGAATTTCCTCATCTTGAATGGATCACAAAGACACATTCTGGATGTGCATTCTTTTCTTAAACTGCCTGAGATTATCCAAAATTGTTGCTTTTTGACATCTTCTCAATGACGGATTGCTCCATATAGACATAAATAGAGAAAGCTTTAAAAACTTTCAAGCCTTACAGACATTGTTGTTTGATTGGGTAGGTAATATGAATTAACAGGGCCAAGTACAGGGTAGACAATGCCTTTACCTCGCCAGGCGGAATGCCAACGCAAATCCTGTCAACGGCAGGCTTCCTCTTTCTTCTATATATCTGCAACCAACAAAATGCAAAAATTCAAGAGCCATAGTGAATCACAACTATCACAAGCAACTGGGGAAGAGGGAACTATAACCCAAACACACCACGAAGCAAGGCTCATCAATAAAAATAAGTCACATATTTGATATGCCAAGAGCCATGATCTGTCTCTGTGTCTGAATGATTCAAAAGCTTAAAAGTGGATTTTTTATTTTTAATCTATTACCAACCTTTTTAAGAGACATTGGTCATTTATATCTACATAATTTTTCATTTACTTGATATTGTAGGCATTTTAAAAATTAAATTCTAGGGACACCTGGGTGGCACAGTCAGATAAGCGTCCAACCCTTGATCTCAGCTCAGGTCTTGATCTCAGGGTTGTGAATTCAAGCCCTGCGCTGGGCATGGAGCCTACATTAAAAAAAAAATTCTACAGGGCCAAAATGTATAATCCAAACACTGCAAATATTGTACATATTATAAAAAAGTGAACTAGAGTGGGCTGAAACAAACTGTCCTCCTGAGCAACAGAGACATACCAGCTTTTTAGACCATGATACTCAAAAATCAACCATTTATTCTTCCTACCTCGGCTTTGACTGGATATACAATTTTAGTATGTTTTAACAAACACATAAATGTAAGTGTGAGAAACAAATATACTTGAGAACCAGACTTCACATTACAGAAGTATTCTCAGTAGGATTTCTTTAATTAAGAAGTTCCCTCGGTGTATCTTAAATAAAATTAAATTGATAGAAGTTTGGTCTAGATGCACATATTCTTTTCATTAATCAAATCAGCAAAAATGCTCATTTCCAACATATAAAGCTGAAAAAAAACTGAAGACAAGTTGTTACAGCCTGTACTCACTGCCTCACCTTAGTCAGCTCCTTGATTTCCAAGATGTCGTTCTGTCCTCCACCATCAAGAATTCTCTGTCTTTCCCGCTTCACATCTTCATCCTCATCATTCAAAGGAGGAAGCTTTGCATCTACAGGTCTTGGGAGAAACATTTTAAGAAAAATCAGTATTTCAAGGTATTTTTCAAGACAAAGATCCAATTTTTAAGGAAGTCCTTTAAATCTACTCTCCACAGTTTTTAGGATCAGCAGTGCTGTGGGCTAGAGAATGCCCACATTAGGAAAATTAGCTGGATCATCTTGAGTTGAATGCAATGCAACCACCACTGACCAGTGATTCCCCGTGTTCTTCTGTGACCCTCAACCAGATGCTCCATGAGTTCTGAGAAAAAGCTCACCTGGGCCTGATGAAGAATCTGTACTGGATGAGAACAGTGATGAGGAAGAATACCACCCCTTCCACGGCCATGGCGAAGAGGTTCCGTCCCACTAAGTCCCAAGACAGTGGCGAAACAAAACGGTTCTCCCCTGGTAGACACAATGCAGAGATCCAGTTAGAATGGAGGCACCAAAGACCATGGTCCTTCCTCAAATTCAGGCTCAAATTTACCTCTGTTCCTAGAAACACCAATGGTTATTGCCTATGACAAGGAGGAAAAATTAAGGAAGTGATTGATTTAGGGTAGGGTTTTGGGAAAATATATTGTGACTCATTATCAGTCAGAATTTCAGAATCAACATGTATTAGACCTATAATTTCATATCTTATGTTTCCTTTTTAAATGAGACATGCCGAAAATCCTTTTTAAAAAAGGTAAGCAATCCAGGGTAACTTCTAGGGTATTTTAGCAAACTGTAAGTTTCACTAAAGGAAGATTAGAGAGCACTTTAAAAAGATGCCTCTTGGGGTGCCTGGGTGGCTCAGTCGTTAAGCATCTGCCATCGGCTCAGGTCATGATCCCAGGGTCCTGGGATCGAGCCCCACAGCAGGCACCCTGCTCGGCGGGAAGCCTGCTTCTCCCTCTCCCACTCCCCCTGCTTGTGTTCCCTCTCTCGCTGTGTCTCTATCAAATAAATAAATAAAATCTTAAAAAAAAAAAAAAAAAAGATGCCTCTTTCAGTAGCATATAATATAACCTAGTGAACCAATTAAATCACCCGGCTTTATGGGAATATTCCTTACATTCCTTATGTATCTCCTTTGTACCTGCTAGATGGAAAAAAAAAAAAGTTCCTCTCCTATGTCTATTAAATAACATGGCCCATCTAGCTATATGAGCCAGTGGATAAAGAATAGTAATGTGGCTACAGGAGAAATATTTTTAAAGACTCTAAAGACAGAAAGAGCTGCAGTAAATTCCCTTTTTATAGACTGTGTAAAAGGCCCATGATTTTCCTCATCGTCAGAGCCAAAGTTTGCACCCTTCCTTCTGATTCTCTGGCCTGTATCCAATTCTCAAATTGTGCTTTGAGTTTTCCAGTGGCTAACAAATGCAACCAGTGGCATTATGCCCTGGATTCAGGATAAAGCCACTGTTTTTGTCCTTACCTCTAAACCTCCCCTCTCCTTTTTCTCAATGCTATCTGAGACACAGACGAATGTTCTATCCAAAGACCCATGCCACATCCAGATTCATTGTCATGAACCTTTTCTCAGTGGTGGGAAGTCCTATGCCCCGTCACCAGCCTCTTTCCAACCCCAAAGTCCGGAGAACTGAGGCTCACGAGAACGGCCATCTCCAGGCAAGCACCCTCGAGCCGCTGCTGTCACTCACCAAACCTTTCCAAGGCGTCAGCCATTGCCTGGTTTTTCACCATGTCAATGAGCCCCCGTCCCAGGCAAAAATGTGGGAAGATCAAGAATACGGACTTCAGGATATCATTGATGTTATTCAGCTTCTAAGAAAAATATAGTGAGAGAGAAACTGAATGTCATTTATGGTTTAGGCTAAAAATATATCAAGGTCTGCAATAACGGGAGAGAAGAAAAATGTGATTCCCCGAGGTCAAACTGAACCTTTGAATTCAGACACCAATAAGAGTGGTAGCCACAGTTGATGACATATAACATAATAAAATTTCCTCTTTAGAGGATTTGCAGTAATGCTATGAGTGTGGAGAACTATGAGCAAAGTTTAGAAACACGGTTATGTTTAATCAGAAGCAAATCCATAATAAAATACTGGCTTAGCATTTCAAAAGCAAATTGCTCATGTCTGGGTCCATATTTCAGCTTCAGGATTTTGTTGGCATTTTAACAATTCTTCTTGTGTACATCAAGCCAGTGGCCAAACATCCAACAGTTACGTTGCCGTGGGCTGAATGCCTTGTGCTAGGGCACAGGGTGGGCAAAGGTTAATAAATAGTCTCTACTCTGGAGGAAATGAGTGCATCATTGGAGAGGTGTTGTACAGGAGGCGTGAAGTGAGGGCTTTTGGGAGCACTGGGGACAGAGAGAGCACCTCCCATAGGGCAGGAAAGGAAGGCTTCACAGTTGAGCGCCGTCTTGAGGGGTTAGTGAGAGAAAGGAAGTCAGACCTACAGGAGAATGGAGGGTTTAAGGAACAACCAACTCAGATGAAGTTACAGAGCCTCGGGAAAGGGTGTGGCGGGATGCGGCCAGGAAGGGCCGTACAGCTCTGAAGGCCTTGCGTGCTAAGTTAAGGTGTCTGGACAAAGACAATGCCAACAGGAATGGGCAGAGACCCTTAAAAAGCCATGCAACTGGAAGAACTGACAAGGTAAACAGTGGAATGTGGGAAATAAGCAAAAGCAAAGTATATATGATGCCCATACTATGGTCAGCCGGGGTGACCGGGTGGGTGGTAGTGCCATCTAGTGTGACAGGAGTGGCAGGACAAGTACTAGGTCCTGAGGGAGAAGATGACGAGGACGGGTCAAGTCCGGGGTATCTGGAAATAACCCAAATGGAGCCACCCGCTAGGCAAGTGAAAACGTGAGACTAGAGTTCAAGGGAACAATCAGGGTCAAAGGCAAAGATCTGGGAGATAACAACGTCAGACACAGAGAGGGCAGTCAGTAAAAGCCTCGGGAATGAACAGCATCACACAGAGACGCATCTGAAGTGGAAAGCAAAGATGGCAGAGCACCGCATATTGGGAAGAGCAGCACCGAAAGAGAAAGGAGTACAAAAGAACCTGTCAATGGAAACCAAAGGGTTTGATCAATCAGAGAAATATAAGGAAAAGGAGGAGAAAGAGGTGCTACGCAAACCCAGAGAGGAGAGAATCTGAAGGACAGAGAGGTCTGCGGTGTCAGCACCACAGACAAGTGGTGTAGGATCATGATGTGGCGCGGTCCTCTGGCTCGCAGAGGCTCGTCCCTGCAGGAGGTGCTCTTCCTGCAGGACTCACATTGTTGGTAAAGAGCTCCAGCACAAAAGTGGCCACACTGCCGTTGATCCCAATGAAGAGGTTCACGCTGGTGAGGACCACGTAGGCTGTGCTGGGGATCTTGAACACGAAGGAGGCTGGGTACATGAGAGGTGTGATCGACCACCTGGTAAGGCACAAAGACAAATGTCCATTGGGTGTCCCCTGCCTTCCCTCGGACTCTGGGCACCATATGCCTTCCACCCCCCAAGAGGTGCCTTACCCGTACAACAGAAGTAGAAGGGCCAGCACAGGCAGGTTGGTAGAGGACACATAGGACTTCTGCTGGAAGCAGATGAAGATGATAATGACCAGCGTGGCAGGGACCACATAGTTGCACTAGAAGTGGAACGAGGAAATGGAGTTTACCCCTAAGTCAGAGACACAATACACCCCAAGTCTTCACCATCACAGGACAAGGAAGGGCAGATAAACAGAGCAGAGGATAACTTTGAATTAATGAAGCCACATAAAGTATTCACCAAAATACTGACAATACATTTTGACAAGCTTTTTACCCTGGCTGATTTTATAAACTGCATGCCCTTTCCATCTTTCCAACAGCTAAGCCAAGGTGTCACGCTCAGTAAACTTACTGAACGATGGATTCCCGGTCAGAGTAACTGTAATTTCACAGGCAGCAAATAAGCTTCCATGATTCTTCCTGGAGATGATTGTGTGTTTTATAATTAATGCTATATTATAGTCTGCCCAAGTTCAAGCTCACATCTATTTATAAGCGCTTACCTCATAACATCAATGTCAGAATTGTTTCATCACACTGAGAATAATTTTAAAGTCTGTCCTGACAGTGTATCAAGCCTTACAATGCAGATATAAAGGCTTGACTATAGGACAATTATGAGAATTCATAACTGGTAGAGCAAGGCACAGGCAGGGAGGTGAGAGTGGGCTTGTTGGCTGTTAAAAGAATTTGAGCTTCGGACCACAGGGCTCTGCCTCAGTCCCATCCTTCCCCATAGGTTTATCAACAATTTAGATGAAGACCTGCTTTTAGCAAATTTCAGAGTCTTGAAAGCAGGAAGTGACAGATAATACACAGGTAGCTAAGTGAGGTCTCTGAGTTCACAGACTTGATCTTTCATCTCTGAATCCCCTGTGCTTGCCACAGTCAGATACATCATGAGCACTCGGTACGTGTTTACGGAATGAAGTAATTACTGGGGCAAGATAAAAACAAAAACAAATGGATAGGAAACAAGATGCAGTGTAACAGGGATAAATATAAAGTTTATAAAGTTTCAAAAAGTCAACTGTATTCGTGTAGAAGGAAAGAGACCCCATTCACCAATCATTCTGGGAAATGGAAATTTCAGTTCGCTACCAAGTTGCTAACAAGACAGTGCTTCTTCTGCATGCAAAACCTGTGGGCTGAGTGATGAAGGTATGGGATAAAGATCAACTCTCTCTAGACTTGGAACCCTTCAGACCAGAGCCTGAAGGGTTAGTTCTGGGCTTGGCTTTTCCAAAGGAACATTAACAATGTGGAGCATGGCCACAG
This sequence comes from Neomonachus schauinslandi, assembly GCF_002201575.2. Taxonomy (NCBI): domain Eukaryota; kingdom Metazoa; phylum Chordata; class Mammalia; order Carnivora; family Phocidae; genus Neomonachus; species Neomonachus schauinslandi. Next base: position 66,550,253 of record NC_058415.1, read on the forward strand.
AAAGTCAACATATCACAAGGGTGACAAGTCTGAGAGGCTTGGTCTAATCAGCACAGACATCATCCTCACCATCATCACTCGCATTTGTATAGTGCTCTGGAGATTACAAAGTGTATTCTCATATATCATCTTATATGGGGAAGACTTGGGTTAAATGAAAGCTGTCTTCAAATACCCGAGGGGCTGTGCAGTGGGAGGAGGATTAAATTCATTCTGTGTGGCTTACAACTAATGGAAGTCAAGGGAGATATATTTCAACTCCACTTTACAAAAATTAGAACTTCAGAATTCTTTGAAGTCCTCCATATTGGTCTGAACAGAAGCAATCTGTTAGTGCTGGCACAAAACCGTATCTGAAATGGATGGATAGGCTTCTGGGTCAAATGTATAGAGTTTCCAAATGAAAGATGGATTTCCTACTGAGGCAAAGAACACCCTGCTTCTGGAGGTGAAAACCTACCAGACAGGGTAGAGGCACTGGAGTTCTAAGAGTCTTCCAGCTCGAAGTTACTTTGAAAAGTGGTCACTTAAGAAATTAGTGGTAGTGATGGTAGTGGTATTCATTGCAGTGTAGACAGATTTTCTCTGCGGTGTGAGATCAGCTCCGTATTTGATACCATATTTAGTGTCATGAGAGAATACAACAGCCTCTGCCTTTCCTTTTTCATTCACTTTGACTACCTAAAACACTTTTACAGGAGCCAGAGGCTCTTTCATCCAGTCCCCAGCCCTGACGATTTAGAAAGCGGCAGCAGACTGGGGTTCTTACCATATCCCACACGAAATTGGAAAGCCAGTAGATGACAGGCTTTACTCCACTGATGAACTGCAGGTGCTTTGCTTTGCTGACCCGCTCTTGGATCAGGAACACAACAAAGCTGGCCGGGACAAAGGACATCGCGAAGATGACACAGATGGACACAAGGACATCCACTGACGTGGTCATCCTGAAAAAGAAAGGCAGTGAGGATATGAGGGATCACCGATGCAGTTGAGAACTCAAGCAAGATACATGCATGCACGAGTGTGTGCACACACGCACGCATGCAAACACACACACACACGCACGCAAACACACACAGAGATCTGAGATGTGAGGCATAGCCCAGAGGGAAAAATCCATTGACCAAATGTATTTTATTCAGGGTTAAAGATGATTATTTTCAATTTAAAAAAACCCTGATAATTAAAATGCAAAACTGATTCCAATGAGGCAAAAAAGAATCCATTGCCATAATTAAATTATTTTTTAAAGATTTATTTATTTATTTACTTAGAGAGAGAGAGCATGAGCAGGGGGAGCGGCAGAGGGAGAGGGAGAGGGAGAAGCAGACTCCCTGCTGAACAGAGAGCCTGACATGGGACTTGATCCCAGGACCCTGGGATCATGACCTGAGCTGAAGGCAGACGCTTAACCAAATGAGCCAGCCCGGCGCCCGCCATAATGAAATTATTAAAGGAAGTCTGGCATTCACTTTGGCCTTCACTTTGGCCTTCTGTTCTTGACCCTTAAGAGCATTAAGTTGTAAATGTTCACACATATAGGTCTAGTGTACCTTGAAAATGAAATAAAGCAGAAGTATTAGTGTGAAACTATTCAAGTAAGTTAATTTCTGGCTGTAAATAAAAGTGAAAACAATAGTGTGTGCTTATCAATCTAACAAATAGCAAAAATTCTATCAGATTCTATTAAAGGAGAACAGTTATAAGCCCATTAAACAGGACGTAACAAACTATTTTTATATGTATTAATTTTATATAAACTTGGTATAAAGATCCTGTTGGTATATACTGATATTCTATATGAGCTAAGCAGAAATAGCTGTGCCACGCTCTGGACACAGGAAAGAATCTAACATGTGCTGAATATCAACAATGTGTTGAGTGCTGGACTTGGCAATTTACATGCATTGCCTCATTTAACACCATACATCTAGAAATTTAGAAACCAGAGTCAAACACAGATCTCTAGGATTCCAAAGGTTACGCACTTTAAACTGTGATATACTGGCTTCAACCTTCACTCACACACACACACACACACACACACACAAACACACGCGCACACACTTGATTCAGGAATTAAAAGGACAAGCTGATAAAAGCATGCTTCACCAAGTTTAGGAAACAGTGGTTTCAAAACTAATAAAACTGGTTTTCTATGAACGACTGTGTTAACCGTGAGTTAAATTATTTGAGGATTTTATTGACAATGTCACTTTATATAAATTCACTCAAGGTAATGGTTTTTGATCCATCGGAATCCTGGATCTTCTGCAGTTTAATCCCTGCCAGCCAGTTCATGAAGTGATCATTTTCTGCCCAGGACCCGAATTCACCCGGACCTACCATAATGTAACTGTATCCTCAGCCGGCACTCTTCAACCAGCTGCACGCTTCCCTCCCCTACTCCCCAGCTCCACCAACAGCCTCTCCTCTCCTCTCCTCACCCCACCCAGGCAGACTCAGCCATGCTTACAGAGCCACTTCCGAGAGCTGCTGCTTGGTGAGATTCAGAGGGTGATTGAAGGCAGTAATCCCATACTGGCTGGGGTTCTCTCCCTTCTGCAGGCTGGCCCGCAGAATGGCATTGTTGATGACGTTCAGGAAAGAGCTGATGGCATGCCAGCCCTTGTTGTTGAACCACACCTAAAAATAAAAGACACCAGGTACAAAGTGATGCTTCCAAATCCTGCTCCCGGGAGTAGGTGTGCATGCACATTTTCAAAATGCCAGTCGTACACCAAGATGAAACATTAGCGTCGGAGGACATGGTGAAGTCCTAACAGAGGCCAGGGTATGCGGAGCACTGACCGAACGGCCAGGCACCGCGCTGCCTACCTCGGATCTTTAACTCATTCAATCCTCACCACAGCTTTAAGGCGTGACTCCTGTCTTGGTTTCTTGGATTAGGAAACCGAGGCTTAAGACAGGTTAGGGAACTTGGTCAAGGTCACAGCGGTTCCCTCGGTATGTCTGGCGGTAAAGCCAATTCTCTTTACCACCACACTGTCTGGCCTCCATGGTAAAATCAGTAGTCTGCTCTTTTCTGTCATGAATACGCCTATCAACACTATGAGCTGAAAGTACTTAAGTATTATTGTTCATCAAGAATCTACTGGAACAGAGGGCCTCACCTTGACGTTATTTTTCGTGTCCAGTCCTGTCATGAACCTCCCCAAGCTGCTGAGAAATCGATCTGCAGAACTGTCCTGTGAACAACAGTAACCTGCCTCAGTTGGGATGATTCACAACGGAAGGGCAACAGGACAATCCTATGAAGGGCCACATCGTTACTGCCTTGTTCACCCGAGTGAGATATGAAACCACTGCAGGACTGGCGCCCGAGAAATAAGTGATGACCAGAAATCTAAAGCATTCATGTTGCCATAAACCACACGTTCTGAAAGAATCACAGGGACACCGTGTGACTTCAAGTCCCAAGATGCAGAGGTCTCGCTTAACCGGGTGGTGAGCATTCTTCAAAGCAGTCCCCTGGGTGTCCCCGAGACCCAGAACTACGTTCCATGGGCAGATGCGTCGGATATGTGGGGTCTGGGCTTCAAAAGCGGAGTTACAGACTCTAGGACTACTGTGGATGCCCATCATCCTGAAATCCATGCCATCGGAGCTCTCATTCTCATTTAAATAATGGGAAACCCAAAATACTGAGAAATGAAATGACAGCCTCCAAGGTCCTGCCACCAGCTTAAAGGAAATGATTCATTTCCTTTTTAACCAGTGATTGTTTCAGGTAAGTGGGTTTGAAGCCCAATTTATTTACTTCATGAAGTGAAGTTATTCTGAGAGCTTTTAAACCTCTGAATTTTTTTTTTTTGACCTATGTTTTCAGATATTAAATATCTGCTGAGTAGCTCAGTCTTGGCCGGCACAAGATCAGTAGATGCCAAAAATGGCTTTGGATTCAAAGTCTTCAAAACAGTAAGTGGCAAGGTGATTAAATGTACCTGCCAACCACTCCCACAGAGTGGCAACTCTGGGCCCATTTTTCTGACATGTCCTATGATGGATACCATACCTTGGCCAGCTTCAAGTGCTTCTTCACTTGCTTGATGGCATTATTAACTTCTTGACTTGAAGGAAGTGAATGAGAATTACTGGCACCCAGGGAAAACCCTCCATACCTAAAAGAACAGCCTAACATTAAAATATGGTATCATTCAGCAGCAGACGTCACATGAATGTGTGCAGGCTTCATGTAGGGGAATTGCTTATTCAAAGCAAGACCAAAGTTAGACTTGGAGAAAGCTGCATTTTGGCCTCCTCTGAGGACTTCTGGCAAGCTCTTAACTCTTATGGTTACTGCCCAAGGGGGAAGAAGCTGCACTGTGATTACACACAGCGTGAGATGGCTGAGACCCTGAAGAAAGAAGGGTCTTTCGCCTCACAGATGCTCCTCCTCCCACCCTGGTGGTCCCAGCCTGCACCTGCACGTGGGTCTCTGGGTGTCAAGGCAAGCAGACGGGGAGTTAGGGGAGGACAGTGACCAGAACAGCCTAGGGAGGGCTTAGAGACAGGCATGGCTCTTTCCTAGCATGAAGACCACTTTAGGGATCCCAGTCTGCATCTGCTCTGTGCCAAGTTCTGTGGTTGCTGGCCCTTGGGAAAAAGGCAAAGAGGAAAGGTGGGCAGCAGTGACAGAGCTAGGTTTTGGGGCAGCCATATAAGGCATCTCATTCTCTAGGAAGTACAAACTGGCTTCAAGTGTTTTTCATTCCTTTCTTCCCTAGTGCCACCTGGTTCCTTCAAAACCGAGAGAGATAAAGGAGTTCAAATACTGTGAAAATAGATAGCTTTGATGCCTCTTATTTCATCCAAGACCTTCTTGGTCTCATTATAAAGGCCTGAAAAATTGTCCCAGAGTCCCCAGGACCCCCTTGGGAATCTGATTTGGTGGGGAGGAAATGTAAATAGAATAAGGTATTTCCCTCACAACACTGTGCTTCCCGGTTAAATCCCTAGAGACCTCCAAGAAACTGCTGAATCTCCTCAAGGGGATCAGAAGGCCAAACATTTCAAAGGCATCTGAAGTGGGAGCTGAGCACTGAGCAGAAACATCAAGGGCAAAACAATCCCCACACCCCAACTTCCTGGGATCTGAGATACCGGGATCAAAGTCATCCTTCTGAACTACAGGAGTCCAGACAAAATACAAGCGAGCACAGAAAGAGATCAACTTACCTAAACTCATTCACCCAGATCTTGTTCTTTAAACTGTGGAAGCCAAAGAAAAAGAAACCAAAAATCAGTTCAAAAAAACATTGATCCTATTCCTGATAACACAAAAGAAGTTACTGTCTACCTGAGGAGACAAGCCAGGACAGAAAGAATCCCGTGATCAGGCTGCGGGGGCGGGGGGGGGGGTGTACCCATAGAAGGACACCCCAGTCACTAGGTCTTTCCTTCTCCCCATTTTAAAACCTTGTCATTTATAAGAAAATCATGCTTTGGATTAAACCACTTCAAAAACCACCTTATAGACAAAGATGTGACTGAACTAAAACTTTTTTTTTTTTTATTCTTTTTAAGTAAGTTCCACACCCAACATGAGGCTCAAACTCATGATTCTGAGATCAAGGGTCGCATGCTCTACAAACTGAGCCAGCCAGGTGCCCCAAAACTTACTGAATTCAAGGTAATATGTCAACTACAGAGGACATGGAAAGGTTATGCCTCTTTCTCGGAAACTCCACAGTAATTATCATTCAAGCATTTAAAGTCACTGAGAACACCTAACAGAAAAGCCCAACAAGCCAAAAGGACACCAGAACAAACATTTCCTGGGCATCAAGTATTCAACGCTGTGCCTCGATAGCCCTGGAAACTTTGGGGCTGTTCCAAGGCTCCACAGCCACGTCAGGCCACCTGGGCTCCATAATGCCACATAATGCCACATAATGCCACATAATGCTCCATAATGCCACATAATGCCACATTATCACACGTTCCATTCACGAGAGGCACTTTATATGAGAGGCACTTTATATATATCAGTGTCCTTCAATCTTCCTAACAAAATAATAACAGCAATGGTATGATCACATACTCTACAAAGACTTTTTAAAGGATAACTCGTTGCTCCTGGTAAAGCAGATGGTAAGTAGAATTCAAATTTGAATCGAGATTTTTTTATTGACATACAACTGACATAGAACACGATGTAAATTTAAGGTGTATAACAGTTTGATTTGATGTATTTAGGTATTATGATTACCATGATACCTCCATCATGTCCTAAAATCATCACCTCTTTTTTTTTGTGGCAAGCATATTTAAGATTTAGTTTCTTCACATCTTTGGAGTATGTAATATAGTACTGTTAACTATAATCATAATACTGTACATCTGATCTCCAGAATTTTTCTAATGCACAGCCCTGTGATTACACCAGGCAGCCTTACCTTGATGCTGACAACTTAAAGTTCATAATACTTATCTTTTCTAGGTTGGGAGAATACCCTAAACTTCCAAAAGCCAACATCAGGCCAAAATTTGGTATTTTTCCCCATCAGTGTGCTATTTTTAGACCTGTAATTCCCCTAATCAGGACTGAAAAAAGCAAGGGCCAAGTTTAGTAAATAATGACCTTTTGGCTATGATCTGCACATAGGTCTTCACCAGATAATCCGAAATGTTTCTTCCCGTCAGGTTCTGAAGGATGTCTGCAGTGTTCTGTTTTCTCTGTCATCACAGAAAAAAAACAAGCGCAAGTGTCTTTATGGGCCACAATTGAAACAGGAAAAAAAAAAAATCAAGGACTGCAGTGACACATGTCCCTTGAATGTGGATCACAGTGTGACCAGACCCTGCCCACAGGGCCCAGGTGCTGCCATCAGCCAAACACAGAGGCCTGGTCCTTTCTGCCCTCAGCATCGGCCGTTCACTTACGCCAAGCCAAGATGTCCCCAAGGAAATTATTCTGAACTACTGAACAATAGACAGTGGAACATGATTCTTTATAGTCAAAAGGTTTTTAGGGAGCAGTATCATTGACTATGCCCAGTGACTTCTTTGGTCCATTGGAGTTATACTGATGAATAGATTCACTGTTCTGTTAAAGAGAAGTAATCAGGACTTCTTCAAGTTCTCACACCCATTTACAACTGCTTGTCCTCACCCTGCAACCCAGATGCTGATAAAGCAACAGAGGGAGATCACAAGCAAGCCTCTTTCTGAAACTGTTCTCAGAAAAAAGGCTCAGAACTGCTCCCCACACGCACAGCCTCAGAGAATGTCAGAGTCTTAAGACCCGCAGAAGTTTTATGGGCCAGCCTCCCTAATTCAGAGGTGAGTGGCCTGTCTGAGGTCACCAGCTCATCCTTGGCAGAACCAGGGAGGGAGCCGGGCCTGTCACAGTATATTCCGTGACATGACCTCAGTGGGAGAAGCCAGACTGTGCCTTCCACGGCCCACTGATCCAGAGTGTTGTGATCTGGTTTTAACTCAAACAAGTAAGTAACCGAGGCTGACTTTGCAAAGTAGACAAACAAGCTAAGACATAGGAACTTGAAGACCAAGTCCCTTCCCCTCAAAACCCACAGGCCTTTCCCTATGATAAGAATTAAGATCAAGACTGAATCAGACAACCCCCTGACAGGAGAGGTCAGCCATTCCTTCTTCCCAAGCAGAAGCTCCCAGCCCCCCTGCACCGCCATCTGCTCAGTCACTCGGAGGGTGACTCACTTGTGGAGGAGGCAACCCCCCTGCCCCCAGGGGACACACGGGCAGCATCTTCTTGATTTTGTCACTGCTACACTGGCAGGTGGGTGAGGGGTTCTCCATCGTCCAGTTCCCATTTTGGAAGAGGTCCGTGATGGTCTGGGGAACGGGGGCGGTGGTCCACTCCTCCTCCCCCACCGAGCAGGGCATGTCTCTGCAAAGGGAGGGCAGCAAAGGCAGCATCACCCAAGAGGACCTGGCCTTTCCTGGCGCCTCAGGAGCACAGACCAATCAATAACAGCCACAAACATGCATCTATCCATCCCCTCACCATTTGTTTGATCTCCCCACAGACCTGTAAGCTGCAAACTCACTTTACAGTTAAGGATGAAGGAACACAAAGAGGCCCTAAATGCTCATACCAAACTCCAGTCAATCCAATCTGCCGGCATTTGGTCTCTTGCCCCTGTGTTCGCTCAGCGAATATTCACTGAGCATCTACTATGTGCCAGACACTGTTCTGCATATCTGAGAGTCTGGGGTGAACAAGACAAAGTCCCTGCCTTCTGGAGAGGAATTTGGCAATAAGCAAAGGTCACTTAGCCAAAAATAAAGCAAAATAAGAGGACATTGAATTGGGGGAAGAGGGACTACTGCCTTCTTCCAAGACAAACGATTAGAAAGGAGTCAGGAAAAGATCTGGGGAGAAAGAACACAACAAGCAAAGGCAATAGAAAGTGTAGGTACAAAGTCTCTCAGAAGAAGTGAACTTTCCATGTTTGAGGAACAGCAGGGGGACAGTGTGGCTGGAATGGGATGAGGTAGGGAGGAGAGTGATGGGAGTTGAGGGTGGAGGGAGGCAGGTGCCAGATGACTAGGGCCTGGGAAGGAGTCTGCATGTTATGCTCAATGTGCTGTAAATCTGGTGCAGGATGGCAAGATTCACTTTATGCTTTAAAATGAGCACAGAATTGGGGTTTGGAGGGGATGGGGTGAGGGTGCTCAGTACATGAAGAGCTAGGTTGTCTGCAAGCATCACAAGGCCTTGATGCCTGACTTGAGCTCTGAATCACTGTGGACCATCAACACAATGCTTGCCCTCGTGGGTCTTATCTTTTCCACCAGTAAAATAAAAGTACATAATGTCATGCTAAACAAGTCATTTCCAGCATCCCTTCCAGTTGCAAAATTCTACAATGCATAGCCACACTCTTTATGTTATTCTTGTACGTGCTAAAAATATCAAAGGAACAGATTTGTGGACTGCTCTCTAGTTCTCTCTAAAGCTCCGTGACTTGATGGAAAAGTCAAAGTAAGACATGGGGCTCACACTCCAAAACCTTCCCAAGATGATTGGCTGAGACAAAGCTCAGTGCCACAGTCAATGTCCCAGTCAAACTTCCCTCAGTTCTACTCCTTTTGGTAAAACCTAGAATGTGAATTTGGGAAAAGCTGCCAGAGTGGGGCCCCTCCGTCCCACCACCCCTCACACACACATGCAGCAGCGCTCTGCCCCAACACTGTGAATCCTCTGACGGCAGGGGCTGGACCTCTTTTGTCTCTGGAGGCTAGCCCTGAGCCCAGATCCAGCTCCCCCCACGTTGGCACTTCTCTGAGTCCACACCGCTCAGCGGGCGTATAATAAATCCACCTCATTTCATTCTTCTACCTCACCTACAAAACATGCAGGTTTGTCAAAAGTCTTGTGACTCTAGAGACGATGTCTCCATGTCCTTTTCCATAACGGTCATCTTGTTCTTTAGGAACGGACATTGGCTGCTAGGGCTTACCACCCATGAAGCAGTCAGTACCAGCAAATGCTTAGTAAATATTCAGCAGTAAGAGCTGGCAAGGACATGGTAGCTATCTGTCTAGAAATCTGCTCTGAAACCTTGCATGCCCAGGTACCAGGCTCACTGGTCTGTCACTTGCAAAGTTAGTATCTTCCATTTAAAACCTGGAATTCAAGTTAGTCCTTCTCCAATCTTCCTATGCCTTCCCACACTCTCCATAATTCCTCCGAGTCTGTGCTGTAACTGAGCCAGAACCTCATTCTACCTGAGCCTGGAACCTCGAACCTCCGTGGGTCATGGTTCGGTTCACTTGGAAACTCACCTCTCTTCATGGTCTTTATGCACAAAGACCTCCACACACACCTCCCCCCATGCCCACTTAGAGACACGTGGGTATTTCACTGCATTTATCCATACGCTACCTACTTCCTTAAAAAGGATTTTGAAGGGAAGTACAAAAATATGCAACTCCAAAAGAAGAAAAAGTCCATTTTTATACACAATAATATAGAACATCTTTTCAGGTTGGTAAAGTGAAGAAGCTGATAAGCCAAACTGCAAATTATATATAATGGCAGCCTATCTCTGCTTTTAGGTACAGGAGCTGGTAGAAAGGAAGAAGGGGAAAGCATTTGATCAGTACAAAGTGCTATTTGAATTAAATATTAATCTCTAAAGCAGTAAATAAATGTCTGCAGTGATTTTACTCCGCAGGATGATAGAAAACTCTCCTAGTCGGCTCTGTTTGTTCCTAGATTCTGGTTAGATTACTCTATCAGCTTTTTAAAAATAAAAAATGCTTCAAAGGACAAATGATACTAGTCGCAATGAGGGGCATCTATCACAGCTGATAAAGGTAATAGAGCAGACAACAAACCCGGGTGACAAGCATAAGACAACCCAGCTGTCAAGGGTCTCATAGCTCAAGGGGCACTTACGGGATTGGATTTCCTTCCATACAGCGGGTCCCGAAGCCGGGGTGTCTGGTGAGGGCATTCAAGAGTTCCTGGGTGCCCATGTCCTCAGGAGCATCATTACTGTGGGTACATGACAGCAGCCAGCTCAGCAATTCATTAAAACCAGGAATTGGGAGGTGGAATTGTTTTTCTAAACTGAACACTTCATTAGGCACTTCCGGTGTGCCAGGCGCTCATTATCAGAAATGAATAAAACACAAAACCTACCCAAAAGGAGCTGACACTGACTGCGTATTTGGGATCAAGGTAAGGGACAGCCCTCTGAGCTTGTGTAGGTTGTAATGAATGGGTGTGCGCACATGTACAAACAGCCACGCACATTTCTACACGTATTTTAATGTGCAGAAATTCATTAAGGATCGGTTTTTCAAAAATACTTTCACAGTTTTCCATGAAACCTGAACCAGACAGGAAAGAAGCATGGGGCTAGAGAAGGAAGAACCAATTCACGTACTTATGTATTTTTTGTTTTCGTTTCTTTTAAAGCTCCCCTTTTACATCACAGAGATGCTTCTCCCCATCTAAAGGTCTACAAATACTACAAGACTGAAGAAAACTTCTGTGGAAGGAAGTAGAGAAATTCCTTTGTGCTTTTGTTTGAAGCACTGGATTGTTACAGAGTAGCTGGCATCCGTGTCTAAAGAACACTCCTTGTATCTGTGATGTAATAAACACATGAAATGTACCGTGCAGACAAACAAGAACCTGGAGGTATGATGCTGTGCCCCTGTTCGGAAGCCCTGGGATGAAGCGACAAAATTAAGACACAGCTATGAAAAGCCCAAATACTATAGCTTCCTCATAGATGTTTTGCAAGGGCAGATTATTTACGTAAAACACAGATGCCTGTTCCTGATGACTGTAGGATAAAAAGAAAGGAGCTCAAAAGTGGGAACAGAGGACGGGTCTGTCAGTGGAGATTCAATTCCCTGCTGTTCTTTGCATACGATACTAGTCTGTGTCGGGGCTTTGGAACAGCTGATAAAATCCACTCCACTGCGTGATTCTCGAGTCCACCTGCCCTTGGCCCTCAGCAGCGTCAACACCCTCAGTCTGCCTGAGCTCTCTTCTCTCCAGAGGCACAGAAAGCAAACACGTACCTGACGAACGTGTACTGTTCGTTGTACATCCAGGGCTGAAGTTCCAGGCTGGGGTACTTGCCAAAGGGGGGCACGATCAAGCTGAACACCAGGGCAATGCAGACAAACACAGCTGGTAGGACGATCTGTAACCAGGGGACAGAGGGGGAAAAGGAAGTGGCAAAACAAGGCCAAGTGACAGAAAAAGGGGCCTGGGGCAAGCCCCTAAGAGTCCAGCCAGCCTCCCCAGCCCAGCCAGCACGCAAGTGAGCACCACGGGACCCAGAACAGAGCTCCACCAAGGCATTCATGGCAGGTGGGAAGCAGCAGATCCTGCCACCGAAACCTCTTCCCTCCAGGGCATTTCTGGAGGCTGGCAGCACAAGGCCAGAGGCTATGGACACCTCGCAGTGGCACGAAGCTCAAAACTTCACAGAGTAAATAGTGGTCACATGTCAGGGGGACTCAGAACCCTGGGTCCTGCTCTCTTCCCACCGAAGACCTGAGAAAGACCACGATGAGCCATGAGCCCAGCTCAGCTCAGAGAAAGGCCGAGAGAACAAGCCCTGCACCAGGAGCCAGAAGACCCGAAGCCTGGTTCTGTCTCTACTACAAGTGTACCCATGTGAAGTCACTCCCGCTGCGGCCTCTCACTTGTAATCTACAGACCAAGACTAAGTGACCCAGTCAGATCCCACCCTCTGAAAGGGGACAGCGTCTGCTGTCACCATGGGATGGCCTCAAAACGCGTCATCACCCAATTCCTTCTTTATGGGAAAATACTCTATAACAATCATCTCATTTCATTACCATTACAACTCTATCACCAATCAACGAACAAGGGAATTGAGCTCAGAAAGACTAAGTAACTTGCCCAAGGTCACACAGCCAATAAGTGGCAGAACCAGAATTCCAACCCAGGTCTGCATGCTCCAAATTCATACTCCCTGCATTACCCACAGAGTCTGCAGGGAAGAATCTCTGCAGACACTTTCTCTATACTTCTCGATTTTATACAGCGGGATAATTTTATCCCTCCCGACCAAGCCACTTAGCATGCAAACACTGACATGCAGGCAACAGTGTAAGGAGTCTTCTCTGTTTGCCCATTTTTTTCTGACCTCTCCGGCTACCTTTCTGTCAATTTGCAGTTAAACATCACTTTAGAGAAAAGTCATGTTTCCAAGAAGTTTATATGTCAAGTGCATCTCAGCTTATGAAAACTGAATTTGCCCCGCCAATTTTCCTAAACTCTGTCCTTGTTACGCTGTCCTCTACCATAAACCTCACACACACACACACACACACACACACACACACACACACACACA